>NC_133660.1:142945918-143109709 GCF_037893015.1 Macrotis lagotis | reverse complement strand
TGTGTTATATCTGACCACTGTCCCCCCCATGGTCCCATCCTCTCCTCCTTTATTCACATCCCCACCCCCTTCTCCCTGCTCCCCCCTCCTTCTTACTCCAGTTGTCTATACCCCATTGAGTATACCTGCGGTTTCCTCTCCTAGTCACCTCCAATGAGAGCAAAGGTTCCCTCATTCCCCCTTGTCTCCCCCCCCCCTCCATATCATTGCAATAGCTCATTGTAATAAAAAAAAATCTTATTATGTGAAATAGCTTGGACTATTCCCCCTCTCCTTTTTCTTTCTCCCATTCCATTTCCCTTTTTATCTTATTAACTCCATTTTTACACCATATTTTGTCTTCGAATTCAGCTTTCTCCTGTGCTTCAATTATAAAAGCTCCCTCTACCTGCTCTATTAACTGAGATGGTTCATATGAATATTATCAATATCATTTTTCTATACTTGCAGTTCATCCTCATTAAGTCCCTCATATTTCCCCCCCTCTCCTCCAATCACCATGCTTCACCTGAGTCCTGTATCTGAAGATCAAACCTTCTGTTCAGCTCTGGCCATTCCAAAAGGAACCTTTGAAATTCCCCTGGTTCATTGAAAGTCCATCTTTTTCCCTGAAAGAGGACATTCAGCCTTGCTGGGTAGTTCATTCTTGGCTGCATTCTAAGCTCTTTTGCCTTCCGGTATATTGTATTCCAATCCCTACAAGCTTCCAATGTAGCTGCTGCTAAGTCCTGTGTGATCCTGACTGCAGCTCCGTGATATTTGAACTGTGTCCTTCTGGCTGCTTGTAATATTTTCTCTTTGACTTGGGAGTTCTGGAACTTGGCTATAATATTCCTGGGGGTTGGTTTTTGGGGATCTCTTTCTCGGGGGGATTGGTGGATTCTCTCCATTTCTATTTTGCTCTCTGCTTCTAGAATATCAGGGCAATTTTCCTGTAGTAATTCTTTGAAAATGATGTCAACGCTCTTTTCCTGATCATGACTTTCAGGTATTCCAATAATTTTCAAATTATTTTTCCTAAGTTTGTTTTCCATATCAGTTGTTTTTTCAATGCGATATTTCGCATTTTCTTCTAATTTTTCATTTTTTTGGTTTTGAAGTATTGATTCCTGATTTCTGGTAAATTCATCAATCTCCCTGAATTCTATTCTTTGTCTGAAGGATTTGTTCTCCTCAGAGAGTTTTCTTATCTCTTTTTCCATCTGGCCAATTTTGCTTTTTAAAGCATTCTTCTCCTCAGTAACTTTTTGAACTGTTTTATCCATTTGACCTAAGCTGTTTTTTAGCATGCTAGTTTCTTCAGCATTTTTTTGGATTCCCTTGACTAAGCTGCTGACTTCATTTTCATGTTTTTCCTACATCTCTCTCCCCTTTCTTTTCCCAGTTTTTCTTCCAACTCCCTCATTTCATTTTCAGAGTCTTTTTTGAGCTCTGTCATAGCCTGAGCCCAATTTCTGTTTTTCTTGGAGTCTTTAGATGCAGGAGCTTGTGCTTCCTCATCTTCAGACTGAGTATTTTGATCCTTCTTGGGCTCATTTGCAAAATATTTCTCAATGGTCTTCCTCTTGTTCATTTTCCCAGCCTAAGCCTGTTTTTGGGGGTGCTTCCTGAGCTTTTGGTACACTCCCACAAAGGTCTCAGTGTGTGAGGTTCTGTCCCCCCTCCTGGTCTGTGAATGACCATAAGCACCCCCCTCTGCCATGGGGCTGAAGTGGGGGGGGGGCCTGCTGTTCTATGGGGGGGGCTAGACTGCGATCAGGACCTGAATGTGGTCAGTCCCAGAGTCCTGTTCCAGAGGCAGAGGACAGAGCTCTGCAGTCTCTCTCTCTTCACTCCCCTCCCTCAGCTAAATGGGCTCATGCCCTGGGGGCTCCTGCTTACCAGCTCTGCCTGCTTCTGTTTCCGGGTCTAGGCTGCTGAAAGACCAGGCTGCTTGCTGTGTGCCCTGAGGTCTGGGCTCCACATGCTCACTCTGGCAGGGGTCCCCCGCTGTTCCCCCACTTTCTGCTGGAGCTCCCTGGGGTGCATCTCAGGAGACTCCCCCGCTGCTATGATCTGAGGCTCCCAGCGCCCTGGGGCTGCCTCCTGGAGGCTGAAGTTCTTTGGCTCTGGTGGGCCACCCCTCCAGCAGGCCGCCCCTCCGACCCCAGGGAGCAGAGCCTTTCTGCTCTTTTCCAGGTTACCTTGAGTAGGAGAACTGCCTCACTGGGACCCTTTGTGGGTTATGTCTCTCGAAAGTTTAGTTAGAGTCCTTAGTTTATGAGTTTTTATCAGAGAGCTCCTAAGACTAGATCCCTTCATGTTGCCATCTTGGCCCCGCCCCCTCCGAGATTAATTTTCTTAAGCATTTCATTGATGGTTTTTTCTTTACTTTATCTAAAAATGGGGTTATTTGAGCATTTTATTTCCTCTGTTGAACTAGACAATTTTTCTTTTCATTACTATTCATTCATTCATTTCACTTAGATTATCAGACTAATTGTCACATAATTGGGAAAAATAATCTATTACTTTAATTTCTTCTTCATTGTCACCAAATTCACCCTCTTCATTTTTGAAACTAGTAATTTGTTTTCTTCTTTCTTTTTTTTAAAATCAAATTAACCAAAGATGTAGCTGTTTTATTTTTCTCATAAAATCAACTAAGTTTTATTTATTAATTTCATAATTTTATTCTTCATAATTTAATAATTTCTTCTTTGATTTTCAAAATATCTAATTTGATATTTAATTGGATATTTTTAATTTGTTCTTTTTCCTCAAAGTTTTAGTTTCATGCCCCAATCACTTATGTCCTCTTTCTCTCTTTTTTTTTGATTTAATCATTTAGTGATATATTAAATATCCCCCCAATAATTGTTTGATTGCATCCTTTATGTTTTAATTTGATGTTATTCAGTATCTTTTTTTTTTTTTAGATTTTTGGCAAGGCAAATGGGGTTAAGTGGCTTGCCCAAGGCCACACAGCTAGGTAATTATTAGGTGTCTGAGACTGGATTTGAACCCAGGTACTCCTGACTCCAGGGCCAGTACTTTATCCACTGTGCCACCTAACCGCCCCAGTATCTTTTTTTAATTGTGATTTTCAGGCAATACAATGATTGTTAAATGATCTTTCCTGGATGATTTTTTAGTTCTTTTGTTTTTCCAAGGAGATTTTTCCATCATCTTTTATTTTTTTCTCTGTTTCACTAATTCTTGATGTAAAAATATTTGCTTCTTCTTGTCCAATTCTAAATTTTAGGAAATTATTTTTTTTCACTTAGATTTTCTCATCTTCTTTTCAATTTGGTCAATTCTATTTTTTAACATTTTTTTTGGTGTTGTTGCAAGGCAATGGAGTTAACTGACATGCCTCAGGTCACTTAGCTAGGTAATTATCAATTGTTTGAGGTCAAATTTGAGCTCATGTCCTCCAGTCTCCAGAATCTATACTCTATTCACTGTGCCACCTAGCTGCCCCCAATTCTATTTTTTAAGGAGTTGTTTTCTTCACTGGATTTTTTTCTCATTTATCCAATTCTATTTTTATCAGTTGTTTTTTTACACTCAACTTTTCTATTTCCTTTTCCAAGTTTTTGATTTTTTAAAAACATTTCCCTGCATATCTCACATTTATTTTCTCCAGTTATTCTTCTACTTCTCTTACTTTACTTTTAAAATCATTGTTATATTCTTCCAAGACGATTTTCTGGGGTTTGAGATGAACTCATATTACCCATTGAGGCTTTATATGTAGACATTTTGCCAATCTCCTCTTCTGAGTTTGTATTTTGATCTTTTCCTTCTCCACAGTAGCTTTATATGGTCAGAGCTCTCTTTTATTTGGATCACTATTAAAAGTTTATTTCTTCTCCTGGGCTACAGGGGATACTAAACCAAGCTTCTATTCTGGGGTCTAGGAGCTCTGATTTTTTTGTACCATCACCATGCTGAGGTGGTACAGACAGATCATCCCTTTTGTACTGGAATTCAAGAGCTCTCAATTTGCCTCCTAAACTGGGACTGCATGCTTCATAACTTCCCTATTCTTTCACTGGACTGCTAAGCCAGGACCAAGAAACTTTGGTTGCTGATCTCTGCAGTGTCTAAGAACCTCCTTCTGCCTTGCCCACATTTTACTTATTCTGGGTTATGGTTCTCTTTTGCCCAAGTGGGAGAAATCTTTCCTGAAGACCTCTTAAATTATTTTAATTTGAAAATATTTTTGTTCCTTCTTTTTGGTGATTCTGTCACCCCAGAATACATGTTGAGGCTAAATTCAACATTACTTCCAATTTAAATTAGTGAGAACTCAGGAAACTCTCTGGTTTCTCTTCACTATTTCGGCTTCACCCTTTACTCTTACATTCTACTGGACATAATCTTATATAATGAAAAAGGTTTTATTCACATTAGAAAATAATGAGGAAATTGAGAAAACTTTTAGTTGAGGGAATCAGGGACAGTTTCATGAAGGAGATACCTCCTAACAAGGACTTTGAAGGAAGACACTAGATGAGATAATATGGAGTAACTTCCAGTTATTAGAATTGAGCTGTGCAATGTCTGGCAGAGGAAGTTGGCAAACTTAATTGAGAGAATGGTTACTAGCATAGAAGAAGGATTGAAAATGATATGGAGGTGGAGTTTGAACAAAGACCAAGGACTATTTCCTTTAATTTAGGAAAAAAAAACTGATATCTTATTGTCTGATTTTGCTATCTCTTATACTTTATGTTTCTTCCATAAGGATATGATTTCTCTCTCATCACATTCAATTTGGATCATTGCATACTATGTAAACAATATAAAGACTGGCAAATTGCCTTCTGTGGAGGGTGTGGGGAGGGAAGTAAGATTAGGGGAAATATTGTAAAATTTTAAGTACCAAAGAAAAAGAAAAGAAAGAAAATGAGTTGGTGACAAATTGTTTAGAAGTTTTCATTTTGGATTGAAAAATTTGGATTTTTATATCAAAATCTATTTTTAATTATGTATAATGACAAAAGATATTGAAGATGTTATGTCTACTTATTTTGTGTTTCAGAGTCCATTGACTTGGCAGGCAACTTTGTTTCTTATTTTCCCTTTCATAGATTTGATCCCACCTTATTGGTGTTCACATTTTAGCAACTTCATGAAAGATGAAATAGATAAATCACAGATTGTAGCTTTTTTCTGCTGCTTTTTCAGGATTTTCAATAGCTTTTTTCATAGGTATAGACTTCACTATTTTCAGTCCAACCAGTTCTCTTGGTTCATGCAAGCTTTTGGGGTTCCAGGATCCTTCATCTTATAGCACTTACCATGATATCACTGACAATGACTAACTGACAAAAAATAAAATAAAATAAATACCCTATATTTATTTCTTGTGGAAGTCTAAATTTGTGTTGATTCAACATTGTTTACTAGTATAATTGGGTTTATTTATATTTATTTTTTCTTCTAGAAACCCAAGGAACTGAAATGTGCTAGAACTGGAGCCATAAATCATAGGTTCAAATACTGACTTAGATATTATTGTCTATACTGTATTAGGCAAACCACTTTGTCTTATTGACCTTGAATTTCCACATTTGTAAAATGATAGGGGAAAAAAACACCTGGAAGTATTCTTTTAGCTCTCACCCTGTCCTACTTGCTTTAAAAAATCATAGAATCCAGTTTTAGGAGAAACAATATTGGCATGATGAAAATTTCCTTTTAAGGATTTTTGACTCAAACATGATATAGATTTGTATAATATTGTAAGTCCTCTACTAGAAGGTAGCATGGCATAATGGACAGATGACTGACCTTGATTTTGGAAAACTAGAGTTGAACTTTCAACTCTAACACATATTTATTGGATGAGGATAACTACTTTGAAGTTTCAAATCACTGTATTGATAGAGTTCCTTACAAGAAGATCTTATTATAACATGCCCAATTAGCTCCAACAAAAAACACGACACATGCAGACAGACACATCTTGATCCTAAATTCATCAAAAGATAGCATTATTCTTCAAGATGAAATAGCCATCAGTCTATTTTTTTTACTGGGAGAAAATAAGGTTATTGAGTTCTGAAAACTGGGAATTAGATCACCATTGAGATAATCATCAGTCACATTTTGGCCTAGATGGTTGATTTGTGTCAGTGCAATAGAACACTATTCCAAAATAATAGTCTCCAATTTCCAAATAAATGTCAACATGAATTGAAAGTATTTATTGAAAATAAATATTGTGAAAAAACAAAATCAAACCTAGTTTGTGATCTGGGCTCTAGATTGTATTTTTATACAACAAACAATATCATGTCACATGGCGAGAGAACCCTATATGAAGCAGGTGGTTAAGGAGAAAATAAATTATTGGGAGTTTTCTAATTTTAACATATTTTTAGCTTTCATGATAAACAACAGATGTGTGTTTACCAAAATGCATTACAGTAGAAGTAGGTCAATTTAGACTAAATGAACAATGCCTAATTTATCTGTATTGCCTTTTGTACTATAGATGGTGGCCTATTTTTAAAAGATCTCTTGTAAAATAATGTGATTTTTTAAAAGTGTATCTTTAAGCACTTGTAAAACAATAGGACTTTTTCCATGCATTCTTATTCATACAACTCTAGAAGCTCAAAAATGGGAGCACAGTGGGACAGGAGCATCAAGGAAAGCATACAACCAAGGGGGTTACATAATCTTTTCAGACTGCTTTTGAACTTTATGATATCTCCTACAATTAGACCATTATAAAGATGGCTAGGTTACATCCTAACGATACTAAGGCTATGTGAAAGATGTTGAAGGTAGGACTAGAAGGTATCAAGATGGAGAGTGGACTGGAAGATGGCTTTTGTTTAGGCATGGTAATTAACCATTTCTGATATTATAACCAGGAAGTTTCCAGGAATTTTTAATGTGGCATAAGAATGAACATAACAATTTCCAGCAAAAGGTTAAGAGAAGAGATAGGTAAGAAGAGAGATGGATTTAGAGTATAGAAAACATTGCTTAAAATGGCTAGTGAAAGTTATGAAAAAAATAGCCCATATTATAACATAATTTTAATTTTTTCCTAAAAAGAAAAATACCTCAGGAAAGAGGAATAAAAAGAAAAATAATAATTTCCATTCATATAATACTCAAGAGTAATAGAAATCTTTCCTTTGATATAAATAGCAATCTTATGAAGAAAGATGTAGAGAGGTATTATAGCACATAAGAAAGTATTTTAACTTTTTCTTTTTTTACTTCTTGCAAGGGCCTAGGATTTGATGGCCTGCAAAGAACCATAGGGCCAGGTGAATTCTGGGCCTAAGGGGTGGTATGGGGGCTCAGGGCTTCTTGGCCCCAGGCCCAGGGATCTGTCTGCTGCACCACTCATCTACCCTACGGCAGAGTCAGAGTGACAGGACAGAGAAAATATAGTATATGATAGTGGAGAAATAAGAAAGGAGGGAGTTGCGATCAGCAATGGCAATGCTGGAAAAATATGGAAGTAACTTTTGTGATGGACTTATCATAAAGAATGTGATCCACTCACAAAAAAAAAGAAAATTATTCTCCAGGGCAAACTGGATTTGCAACTCAATTTTACCATACATTTAAAGAACAATTCTGACATTATATAAACTATTTGGGAAAATAGAAGTAGAAAGACTCCTCCCAAATTTCTTTTATGACACAAATAATATGTTTATACATAAATTAGAATGAGCCAAAGTTAGGGGAAGAAAGAAGAGGGAAATTATAGCCCAATTTCCCTAATTAATATTGATGCACCAATTTTGAATGAAATATTTACAAAGAGATTACAGAAAATTATCAAAGGATTATAAAATATAAGTAGATGGGAATTTATGCCAGGATGGCAGGTCTGGTTCAATATTAGGAAACCTATCAGCATAATTGACATATTAATAATAAAAGAGAGAAATAAAATTATTTTGTCAATGGAACCTTAAAAAAGCTTTTGAAAAATGCAACACCCATTCCTTTTAGAAATATCAGTGAGAATAGGAATAAATGGAGTTTTCTTTAAAATGATAAATTGGATCTAGCTAAGACCAATAGTAAGTAAGCAGTGATGATAAGTTAGAAGCTTTTCCAGTAAGGTGAGGGGTGAAACAAGAATGCCCATTATCAGTACTATTCAATATTGAAGTAGAGATGCTACCATTATCAATGAGAAGAAAAAGAAATTGAAGGAATAAAAAAAGACAATGAGGAAACAAAGTCTCATGCTTTTGAGATTACTTTTTATGGTATTCTAAGTAAATCTTAGATAATCAAGTTAAAAAGAAACAGCTATTTGAAGCCATTAACACTTGCAGCAAAATAGCATGATATAAAATTAACCTATATAAATTATCATCCTTCTTTTATATCGCCCACAATACCAACAGCAAGAGATACAATAAAAAATGAACTTTAAATTATTTTTGAATTAAATATTTTAAATATCTAGGAGTCTACCTCCCAAGACTATATGAACTACGTGAACCCAATTATAATAGACTTTTATACACATAAAGTCTGATTTAAACAAATAAAAATATATTAGTTCAAGGTTGATTGAGCTTATATAATAAAAATCTACTTATTCAGGTCTATCCTAATCAACTATTTTATAGAGCTATAAAAAGCAATAATGAAATTCATTTAGAAAAAAAAAGAAAGCCAAGAATATCAAGGGAATTAATGAATAAAAACAAGGAAGGCCTAATTGTGCTAAATTTACAACTATAGTATAAAAAATGGCAGTCATCAGAACTGGTTAGTGGAGGTTAAGAAATAGAGAAGTGCATCAATGGAATAGATTAGGTCTCAAGAAGCAATAGTAAATGAGTATAAAACTTTATTGTTTGATAATTCCAAAGACTCCAACTTCTAGGATATAAACACACTATTTGACAAAAACTGCTGGGGAAACTAGATAATAGTATGGCAAAAACTAGGATAGAACAATATCTCACAATTTATGCCAACATCAGGTTGAAATGGATATATAATTAAGACATAAAAAGTGATACCATAAGCTAATTAGTTGAACAAGGAAGAGTTTACCTCTCAGAATTAAGGAGAGGAAAAGAATGCATATTCAAATAAGAGACAGATTACATTATAAAATGAAAAATGGTTAATTTTAAATACCTTGTATGAAATTGCTTTAGCAAATGAAGAACCATTGCAAACAAGATTAGAAGTAAATCAGAAAGTATTAATGTTTTCTACAGTCAGTGATAAAGGCCTTATATTTAAATATATATATATATATATATATATATATATATATATATATATAATTGAGTCAAATTTATAAGAATTTGCATCATTTTCCAGTTTATAAATGGTAAAATGATGCAAAGAAGCTTTTTAGATGAAGAACTTATAAAGATCTATAGTCATTTGAAAAAAAATATCTTAATCACTATTTATTAGAGAAATGCAAATTAAAACCACTCTAAGAAAACCACTTCATACATATCAGATTGGCTAATATGACAAAAAAGTAAAATTATCAAATTTGGAGAATATGTGAGAAAGTTGGCAAGTTAATGCATTGTTGCTGGAGTTGTGAACTTATTCAAAGATTCTGGAGAGCTATTTGAAACTGTGCCAAAAGGGGTGTAATACTGTGAATACTCTTGTCTCTAACAGCACCACTACCAAGTCTGCATACCAAAGAAATCACAAAAAATCATAAAAAGGACTGACATACAAAAAAGTTATAACATTGTTATAGTGGCAAAAATTTTTAAATTGAGAGTATGTCCCTCAGCTGGGGAATGACTGAAGAAGTTGTGGTAAATGAATGTAATGAATTGCTGTTGTTCTACAAGAAATGAAGAGGAGAGGTGTCCAAGATGGTGATGTGAAGCTGGGAAGTTTTCAGATTTTTTCCCAAATATTTTTGAATGAAGGCCCTGAATGAACACTTTTTTAATTTTTTAAAAAATTATTATTATTTCTCTCTCCTTTCACCCTGTCCCTCCTCAAAAGTATGTTGTATCTGATTACTTTCTCCACCAATCTTCCATCTCTTCTATAACCTATACTCCCAGTTCCCTCCCCTGTCCCCTTTCTCCCATCCCTTTCCTGTACTATTTTCCTCTAGGGTAAGATAGATTTTTATATTTAATTGAGAATGTATGTTATTTCCTCTTTGAACCACTTCTGAGAAAAGTAAAGGCTCTCTCATTCCCCCTTCCCTCCCCCTCTTCCACTCCATTGCAAAAGCTTTTTCTTGCCTCTTTTATGTGAAATAACTTACCCTATTCAACCTCTCCTTTACCTATTTCCTATTACATCCCATTCTCCCCCATTAATTCCATCTTTTAATTGAGTTTAATTCAACTCCCTCCTGTGCTGTGTGTGTGTGTGTGTGTGTGTGTGTGTGTGTGTGTGTGTGTGTGTATTCTTTCTACATGCCCTAATAAATGACAAGGTTCATATAAATTATCAGCATCATACCATGCAGGAAAACAGTTAAATATCATTAAGTCCATCATAATTTGCCCTTCCCATCCTCCCTTTCTGTACTCCCCTGAATCTAATACTTTAAAATCAATCTTTCTGTCTAGCTCTGGTCATTTCATCAGAAAAGTTTGAGAGTCCCCATTTCATCTTCTCCTGAAAGTGTATATTCAGATTCGCTGGCTAGTTGATTTGCTGTTGTAATTCAAGTTTCTTTGTCTTCTAGAATATCACAATTCAAGTCCTATGAGCTCTTAATGTAGAAGTTGCTAAATCTTGTGTTATCCTGTCTGTAGTTCATGATATTGATATTGCTTCTTTCTGTCTTCTTGTAGTAGTAGCTTCTCATTGACTTGGGTGTTCTTAAATTTGACCATAATATTCCTGGAAGTTTTCATTTTGGAATCTCTTTCAGGAGGTGTTTGGCTCATTCTTTCAAATTCTATTTTATCCTCTCCTTCTAGGATATCATGGAAATTTTCCTGGATTATTTCTTGTCTAGGCTTTTTTTTTGTGGTCATGATTTTAAGGTAGTTCAGTAATTTTTAAATTCTCTCCTAGATCTGTTTTCTAGCTCAGTTGATTTTCCAATGAGATATTTCACATTTTCTTCTGGGTTTTTCATGCTTTTGATTTTATTTTTTGGTTTTATTTTGTTTCTTGATTTCTCACAAAGTCATCACCTTCTCTTAGCTCCATGCTACATTTGAAAGAATAATTTTCTTCAGAGAGCTTTTGTATCACCTTTTCCATCTAGGTAATTCTACTTCTTCGGGAATTTTTCTCCTCATTGATCTTTTGGATTACTTTTTTCCATTTGATACAAACTGGTTTTTAAAATGCTACTTTCTTCAATATTTTTGGAAGTTCTTTCACAACATTGTTGATGTGTTTTGCATGATTTTCCCACATTGCTCTCATTTATCTTCTCAGTTTTTCCTCTATGTCCCTTATTTGAGTTTCAAAATCTTTTTTGGAACTCTTCCATAGCCTGAGACCAATTCTTATTTTTCTTGGATGTTTTGGATACAGGAGCTTTGACTTTGTTATCTTCTGAGTGTGTTTTTTGTTCCTCCATGGGACCATAGTAACTGTCTGTGTCAGATTTTTTTCTTATATTACTTGCTCATTTCTCCAGCCTTTCACTTGGATTTTTAACTCTTTGTTAAGGTGGGTTTCTTCTCTTAGCATGGAAAATGAGTTGGACACCCCCAGGGACTTCAATTTGTACAAGGTGTTATGAGAGCCTTTGAATACTCTCCTGATCTGTGCTCTGATCACAAGCATTCCTTTCTGCCCTGGAACCATGAGGAGAATCCCTGCTCCACCCATGGCAGTAAAACTCCTTTTCTTGAACCTGGGTCTCCAAATTGTGACCAGGTCAGATTATGGGCAAGGCAGAGATTCCTGTCTCAGGGATGTCAAAGAGAACTCTGCAATCTTTCTTGACCCCCTTATCTGTGGGTTGTGCATTCTTGAAGCAGCTGCCAGGTGGATCCCTGTTGCTTAGCTCCCTAGGCATGCTCCCTGATTCCTGGCCTGGGACTGCAGTGAGGCAAGAACTGGATTGAACTCTACACTCACTCTGGTATGACAGAGTTTTCATGCTGAGTTTCCCAATTGTCCCTGGCAATCAATGAATGAGAAGTCTGGAACCTTGGGAACCCAGGGGTCCCAAGAGCTGTTCCTTGATGGACAAAACTTGTTTACTATGGTGTAATACAAGTTACATTGCAAACATTTTCTAACTCCAGTGTAACAGCCCCTTTCTGAGAACCTTACAAGACATCTTGGAATGGAAAATTGCTTCTCTCAGTCTTGTGGATCTGCCACTCAAGAATTTGATTAGATTCATTATTAAAAGTTATTTGGAGTGGTTTAGTAGAAGAGCTTATGGAAGATTCTGCCCTCTCTCCACCATCTTGGCTCTTCCCTCCTTAAACCAATCCTGAAGCCATAGAACTCCAAATAACCAGTGAAACAATTTTTCAGTGAGATATCTTGCAGGAACTTCAGGGAAAAGATCTCCTCAGGTGGACAAAGGTTGTGTAGCTCAGAGTAGTCAGTATAATTAGGAGACCAGAGAAAGGCTTTAAGCCATAGCACAGCTCAGGTCCCAGCTGGCTCAAGGAAGACTTACATCCAGCATCACTCACATCCCTACAAGATTCAGTTCCCAGAACAAATATCAGGTACCAGATCAGCTAAGGTCTTAGCTAGGCTCTAGTCCTGCAGCATAACTGAACTAGCACATGGTTGAGGCCCCAGAAAGTGGTTCATGTTGAGGTACACAGCTCAGGTCCCAACATAGCTGATGTCCCAGCTCAACATGCCAAAAGAGAGGGTCTAAATCACAGCTTGGGGAGCAAGAATCAAACCCCAGAACACTGATATAACATTGGACACACTCTAGGACAGGAAGGAAAGTCTCAGAACCCCAGTTCCCAGCACAAAAGATTTGAATCTGTATATACTCTATTGTAGAGGAGCAGAGATCAACTATCAAAATGAGAAAAAAAAACTGGTTGCCACTGACAGTTAATATATTGCTAGGGATGGGATGATTAAAATGCCACCCCAGAAGAGGAAAGCACTGAAAAATGCCTACATGTGAGAACCCAAAAGGGTTTTTGAACTGGTCTCAAATACAAAAATAACTCTTGGAAAAGGTCAGGTTCACTCTGGTGTGATACAATTATTTTAAAAAGATAAAGAAGAGAAGAAGAAGAAAAATGGAAAAATGAAATGAGAGTCATGTAGGAGAATAATGAAAAATTGACTGAAGAAAACAATAATTTTAAAAAGTAAAATTGACTGATGAGAATATAAAATCAACCAAATGGAAAAGGAATGTTATTCTTCTAAAAGTTAAAATTAACCAATTGGAAAAGGAAACACAAAAACTAACTGAAGAAAATAGTTTTGCTATAGACCTGAATTGGACAAAAGGAAATGAATGACTTTATAAGGTTTCAAGATTCCATGAAACAAAAACA
The DNA here is from genome assembly GCF_037893015.1 of Macrotis lagotis. Lineage (NCBI taxonomy): Eukaryota > Metazoa > Chordata > Mammalia > Peramelemorphia > Peramelidae > Macrotis > Macrotis lagotis. The sequence goes on along the minus strand of NC_133660.1, from coordinate 143,096,261 downwards.
AAAGGATGAAAAATTTAAGAAAATTCAAACTGCCTCATAGGAAAAACTATCAACCTCGAAAACAAATTGAGGAGAGATTAATTATGAAATATTGGTCTACAAGAAAGTCATGATCAGAAAAAAGCCTAGAAATTATCTTGCAGGAAATTTTCATGAAAAGTTCCCAAATATGCTAGAACAATAAAAGAAAATAGTCCTTGAAAGAATTTATCCATCATGACCATAAAAGGGACCCACAAATAAAAATTCCAAGGAACACTATAGACAAATTGAAGAATTCTCAACTAAAGAACATAATGCTGCAAGCAGCCAAAAATAAGCAATTTATCTATCAGTGTGTCAAAGTCAGAACTGTGCAGGACTTAAAACTTCAACATTAAAGGATCAGAAGACCTGGAATATGATATTTCAGAGACCCACAAAGCATGGACTACTACCAAGAATCAAGAGTCCTGTAAAATCATATTCTTTCAGAGGAAAAGATGAATTTTCAATGACATAGAAGAATTTCAAACTTACCTGATGAAAAGAACAGAACTGAGAAGAAAATTTCATATTCAAATACAAGATGCAAAGATGTGTACAATGATAAATGAAAGCACAAAAATTGTTAGTCAATAAGAATAAATTGTCTATATACCCTATCCAGGAAGATGATACTTGCAACTCCTGAGAACTGTATTTCTTTTAAGACAATTGAAAGGAATCTATTTAGATAGGAGGTTTGGATATAAAAAAAATGTATTGTTATCAAACTTTTAACTCTTAAGGGTTCTATTTCTATTGGGACAAATGAAAGGATTGCACTTAAAAAGAGAGTGTGAATATAAATTGATTATGATGTAAGGAAGATTATGACTCCTTAGAAATGTAATTCTATCAGGTCAGTTGAAAGTAGTATGGACACATGACAGCTGCAAAACAATTAGGACATAAAAAAACGAATTATGCTAGGAGAAAAAGACAAGGTATAAGTCTATTAATATAACAAGACATGAAGAGGCAAAAAGGGCCTAATATAGTAGAGGTAAAGAAGGGAGAATTTGAGTTCTGTGTATATCTTAAAATCTCAAAAGATTTGCCTCAAAGAGGGAAAAACATACATTGCCAACTGCTTTTAGAAATTTATGCTACTCTATAGGGAAGCAGGTGGAAAAAAAGAAAAAAAGGAAGAAGGTTGTAAAAGATAGGGGAAAGAAAATGTTAAAAAAAGGAATAAAAAAGGGAAGTGAAAAGGAAAAGGAAGTGATTTGATAAAAGTGCATGTAGATTGAAGGAGACAGTAAAAACACAACCCTGGTGGAATAAGGGAAAATGGGAGATAAACATACAAAGAAGAAATAAAAGATTAAGGGGAAATACGAAGTTAGCAATTATAAATGTTAATGTGAATGGGATGAATTCTCCCATTAAAGAGAAGAAAATAATAGATTGGATTACAAACTAAAATATTACAATGTATTATTTACGAGAAGCACATTTGATTCAGAAAGATACATACAGGTTAAAGGTAGTAGGCTGTAATAGAATACATTATGACTCAGTTAAGGGGAAAATTACAGGAATAGTAATCATTATCTCAGATGAAGCAAATGAAAAATAAATCAAATTAAAAAGGGATAAGGAAGGAAATTACTTCCTAAAAGATGCTATAGAATTGAGCAATATTAATATTAAACATATATGTACCATGGTATGCCATCCAAATATTTAGAGGAGAAACTAAAGGAGTTAAGAGAAGACATATAAAGCAAAACTATATTAATGGGAGGCCTCATTTTCCTCTTTCAAAATTAGATACATCTAACCATAAAATAAAGAAGGAGGAAATAAAGGAGATAAATAGAAATTTTAGAAAATTTAGATATGATAAACATCTGGACAAAAGTGAATGTAGGTAGAAAGGAATAGACCTTCTCCTCCATAGCACATGGCACCTACATAAAAACTGACCATGTTTAGGTGTATAAAAACCTCAAAAGCAAATTCAGAAAACAAATAATGTTAAAAGTATCCTTTTCAGAGCATCATGCAAAAAAAATTACATATAATAATGGGCCATGGAAAGATCAATTAAATTAAATGAAACCTAAATAACCTTATGGAACCTATTTGGGTTATTTAACCTTATATTATTGAATGAGTGATTCAATGCCAAAAATAATAAAAATAATCAATAGTTTCAAAGAAGACATTGACAGTGATGAGAAATCATACCAAAACCTGTGTGATTCAGTCCAAGTTCTCATTAGAAAATGTTTTGAATCACATGAATAAATTAGAGATGGAAGAGATCAATGAATTAGACATGCAAGCAAAAAAGCCAGAAAATAAGAAGAAATAAAAAATTCCTAATTATTTAATTAAATAAATCAAATTAGAAATTCTGAAAATCAGTAGAGAAAATAATAAAATTTAAAGGAAGAAAATTATTGAATTTATAAAAAAAACTAAGAGTTGGTTTCATGTGAAAAACAACAAATAAATAAACCTTTGGTTAATCTTATTTAAAAAAAGAAAGAAGAAAACCAAATTACCAGCATCAAAAATTAAAAGGGTGAACTTATCATCAATGGGGAGTAAAGAAATAATTCAAAACTATTTTGTCCAACTGTATACCAATCATTTTGACAATGTAAGTGAACTAACTGGATGAATATTTACAAACATATAGATGCCCAGAATAACAGAAGAAGAAGGAAAACATGTAAATAACCTCAGTTCAGAAAAAAGAAAGTGAGCTAGCCATCAATGAAAGATTCTCTAGGGCCAGATGGATTCACAAGTGTATTATACCAAACATTTCAAGGGCAGTTTAATTCAATTTTATATCAACTATGAAAAAAATAGGTGAATAAGGGGTCCTGCCACATTCCTTTTTTGACACCAACCTGGTCCTGATACCTAATCCAGGAAGATTCAAAATAGTTGAAAAAAATTGTAGACAATTTTTCTCAATATATTAATGCATGTATTATAAATACTATATTAGCAAAAAGATTAAAGAAAAGTTATCACTAGGAAAATAAATTATCAACAGTAATAACAAACTATGATACAAGTCATTCTCCAATTGATAAATGGCCAAAGAATGTGAATAGGTAAGTTTTCAAATGAAGAAATTCACACTATCTATATAGTCAGATAAAAAATGCTGCAAATCATTATGGATTAGAGATGTGCATATCAAAACAACTGTGACATATCACCTCATACCTATCAGATTGAGGAGTTTGTGAATAATCTATCACACTAATGCATTGCTGGTGGAGTTGGGATTTAACATGTTATGGAAAATGCCATTAACATTCAAAGAAAATATATGGATTGTGATTGCAAAGTATGCTATGTTCAGTTTAAAAAAACTTACAAACAAAACCAAACAAAAAGCATCTTTTTTTGCTTTTTCCTTTTTTTCTCATTAGTTTTTGTGCTTATTTCATAACTTGACTTGTATAAAATATATACAGTGGCACAATTGATAGAGTTCTATCTTTGGAGTCATGAGGATGGGAGTTTGAATCTGAACTCAGACTCTTGATAGTTAATAACTGTGTGACATTAGACAAGTCACTTCTTATAGACTACCTCACATGTAGGCTGTCTATATTCATCCTGGTAAATGAATCCAGTTGGCTGAGAAAGTGAGTCTGGTGACTTAGCTTAATACCCACTCACTCAAATCCAATTCAAATCCAATTCTTCCAGAAGGAAGGACAAACATCATCATTATATAGAAAATGCAAGATCTGATTTTTCATGTATGACCTTTATCAGATTGTTTATTTCTTTGACTGGGGGTGGTAGAAAGGTAGGGGAGTAGGAAAATGTGGAAATCAAAAATCTTGCAAAAGGAAGAATAATGAAAATTATCTTTGTATGCAATTGTAAATTAAATATATAACTTAGAAAAAAACAAAAGGAAATGATGAGGACTTCCAAAGTAGAGCCAAGATGGAGACATGCTCCTGGAACTCTACCCTATAAAATGTTAAATGAAGCCTCCTCACAGACATCAAAGTTACAGATAACATTGACCCAAAAAAGAGCAAAGCAAGTTCTCAACTGTAGACATAGTGAAGGATCTTCGGTGAAAGTCTGTCTCTTACAGGGAAAAGTGGAAGTAAAGAAAAATTAGACAAAAGAGCTGGGGGAAAACTTGTATGAGGCTTCAAGCCACAGTACAACTCAGGTTCTGGCAGCTAAAAAGTAGCAGCTAGATAGAGAAATGCATATCTAATTGTAAATTAACAAACAATGTGCCAAGCAAATCAAAATCTCTTCATGATGCTTCCATGTCCTTCTAGAGAGGGTCCCATGCACAGATTTAGTCTGAGCACTGAGAATACAGGGGCAACAGATAGGATTGGGTTGGGACAAACCACTGCATAGCCAGAGCCTGAACATAAAGGAGGAAACAAACCTCTGCAAATAATATGACAGGGATTAGATCCCAGTCACAAACAAAAAACCCCCAAAAAACTCAGGCTTACACTCCCTATACCCCAGGAGCAGAGTTCAACAAATAAAATTACCAAAAAAAAAAACCCCACCAAAAAGCATGTTAACCATAGAAAGTTACCCTTCAGATAGAAATGATAAAAATGCCATCTCAGAAGAAAGCAATGACTAACTACCTCCATGGGAAATGCAGAAAAATTATGAAAAAGTGATCAAAATAATCAACTCTCTTAAAAGTTAAGAAATCTAACTGGAAAAATCAAAATAGACCAACTGAAAAAGGAATGCAACTCATTTAAAAGCCAAATTGTCCAACTGAAAAGGGAATGCAACTCAGCAAAAAATAAAATTAGCTAACTGTAAAAGGAAAACAACTCACTGAAAAGTAAAAGTAGTCAGCTGGAAAAGGAAACTTGAAAGCTAACTGAAGAAAATGAAATGCTAAAAATTAGAACTGAGATAATGAATGTGTGATATACCAAGATCCTTTCAAACAAAATCATAAGACAAAAAATGGAAGAAAATGTATAATGCCTTTCAAGAAAAATAAATGATCTGAAAAACTGATCTGAGAGGGATAATTTATGAATTATGGTTCTTCCAGAAAACCTCAATAAAAAAAAAGATCCATGAAAATATCTTGCAAGAAATTGTCATGGAGGGCAGCTAGGTTGTGCAGTGGATAGAACACTGACCCTGGAGTCAGCAGTACCAGATTTCAAATCCAGACTCAGACATTTAATAATCACCTAGCTGTGCAGCCTTGGGCAAGCCACTTAACCCCTTTGCCTTGTAAAAAACTAAAATAAAACCCCAAGTAATTGTCATGAAGAGGCAGCTGGGTGGTGCATTAGATAGAAGATGGGGCCTGGAGTCAGGAGGACCTGAGTTCAAATCTAGCCCCAGACACTTAAATAATTACCTAGTTGTATGACCTTGGTCAAGTCACTTAACTCAATTGCCTTTCAAAAAACAAACAAACAAAAAGATTCACAAAGAAATTGTCATGGAAAACTATCCTGAGATACTAGATTAAGACCACAAAAATAGTCCTTGAAAGAATACACAGAACATCTGCTGCTTCAGTGCACAGATAGAAAGAGATATTTCTTGTACAATATCTATTGGAGAGGGAACAATAGGATGCTACAATAAAAATATCAAAGTGATTTAAATTAGGAAAAATTTAGTTGCATTAATTTGTTTTTGGCTGGATGTAAGAACAAAAGTTTACATAGTGTATCCTCAGGTGACAGAGAATGAGCGAATTTGGTACTTGGTTTCTCTACTATTTAGAGTCACAGACTCAGAATATTTAATTTTATAAGGAACCTTAGAGATCACTAAGATCAAAACTTTTCAGGATTAAGAATATATTACTGATGTCTAGAAACTTAAGTGATTTGTGCAAGATGATATTATTAAATAGAAACAAAGCTTAAATAAAACCATTGGTTTTCTGATGTCCAATACAATACTCTTTCCTTTATACATTGATACCTTTAATAACTTTTTATACCCACAGAATCATAAAATTTTATAGTTATAAGAGATGTTGGTGGTCATCTACCTAGTCTCACTCATATCTGAATATGAATACCATAGCAACTTGCTGAAGAAATTGTCACCCCAATTTTTTGAAGATGCCCATTGAGAAAAAAGCCTTCTATGCATAGCTCTAATTACCATGAAGTATTTTTTGTTTTTTTTTCTGAACTTAAGAAATAAAAGAAGCATTTCCATAACATAGTAGAAGAGAAAAAAAAAGGACAATTGTACGCAAAACTACAAATTATATCCATTTCATAAACAGGTAGAAAAATTCTTGGAAGTAATAGACACTAACTCAGAGAGACCTAGAACCTCTGAGGAGGAAATGACCTGCTCGCCAGCAAAGAGACTTCCATGAAGAAATAAGTAAGGAGTTTAAAAATCAATTGGAAAATTTGGGAGGGAAAATTAACACATTTCAACAAGAAAATGATTCTCTCAAAACTTCAATTGGTCAAATGTAAAACTCTTACAAAAATAGAACTGACCAATTGTAAAAGGAGTTTCAAAAGAAAAGTGAAGAAAATTCTTCTCTAAAAAAAAAAGAATGGAGTCTATGGAAACTAATAACTTGAAGAGACAGCAACAGTCCGTTAAACAATATCAAAAAATTAAAAAAAATTAGAAGAAAAGGTAAAACTCCTCACTGGCAAAACCACTGACCTCAAGAAAAGATTGAGGAAAGAGAAACTGAGAATTATAGGCCTTCCTGAAAACCTTAAAGAGAAAAATAACTTGGACATACTATTACAGGATTTAATGATGGAAAACTGCTCAGATACCATGGAAACAAAGGGCAAACAAGATATTGAAAGAATACATCGTTCCCTTCCAGAAAGAGATCCTAAAATGGAAACACCAATGAATGTTGTGACCAAATTTTAGAAATACCAGATAAAAGAAAAAATCCTACAAGCAGTCAGAAAGAAACAATTCAAATAACAAGTAGCCACATTAAGGATTACTTAGAACTTGGCTGCATCAACATTAAGGCATTGAAGGGACTGGAATGAGATATTCCAAAGAGCAAGGGAGCTTTAAATGCAGCCAACAATGCAATACCTAGCAAAGTTGAGCCTTCTTTTCCAGGGGAAAAGATTGAAAATTACTGAAATGTTAGACTTCCAACAATTCCTGATGAAAAAACCAGAGCTAAATGGAAAATTTGTACATCAAAACAGAGGGGTGAGAGATACATGAAAAGGATAATAAAGGGGGGAGGGTATAAGAAAAAAAAGGCCTGCTATCCAATAAGATGAAACTGGCTATATCCCATCATGGATAAAAGATTCTCATAGCTCTTGAGAACTGTAACTCTATCAGAGAAAATATACTTAGCTAGAAGGGATGGACACTCATGACTTATCCAAGAGACTTCTATCCAGTCAGAAGAAACTGGCTGTATTCCTATTTGGGAGAAAGACTCTAATAACTCTCAAGAATTCTAACTCTATTAGAGAGAATATATTTAGCCAGAAGTGATGGATACTCGAGATTTTCTTAGCCTTAGATAGAATGAATCAAAAACACTACTTCCTTAAAAAAGAGGGACAGGAAGGAGATGGGAGGATGGGGGGATTGAATGGGGTAAAACTCATTACATGAAGAGGAACAGAAGACCTATTGTTGTAGAGGGGAAGAAAGGAGGAAATGAGAAATACCTGACTCTTCCTTTCATCAGACTTGGCTTAAAGTTGACTTACACACACCCTCAGTTAAATTATGAAACATTTTACCTTTTGAGTATTAAAGGGGGAAAGGGGAGGGGGGTACAGAGACAAGGAGATGGAGAAAAGGGGGGAAATAATAGAAGGAATGGAAGGAAAAAAGGAAAGGGGAAAGAAAGGGGAGGGGGAGGATATAGAAGGGCAAACACATAGAAGGTGGCAGTATTCCGAAACAAAATACTGGGGAATATGGATAATGCGAATAAGGATGAAAAATATAATCCAAGTGAAGATAACATAGAGGGCAATAAAGAGTTAGGAATTATAAATTTAGATGTAAATGCAATGAACTCTCCCTTAACCGGTAAGCAGATAACAGAGTGGACTAAAAAAATGGTAGCCTACAATATACTGCTTACAAGAAACTCATTTGAAGCAAAGAGATACATATAGAGTAAAGGTAAAAGGTTGGAACAAAATATATTTTGCTTCAGCATAAGTGAAAGAAGCAAGAGTAGTAATTCTTAGCTCAGACAAAGCAGATGCAAAAATAGTTATTCTTTTTTATTTCTTTTTGCAAGGCAAACAGGGTTAAGTGGCTTGCCCAAGGCCACACAGCTAGGTAATTATTAAGTGTCTCCTGACTACAGGGCCAGTGTTTTATCCACTACGCCACCTAGCCTCCCCCAAAATAGATATTCTTAAAGTAGATATGGAAACTATATCCTCCTAAAATGTACCATAGACAATAAAGTAATTTCAATACTAAATATGTATGCACTCAATGTGATAGCATCCAAATTCATAGAGGAAAAGCTGAAAGAAATGCAGGAAGGCATAGACAGCAAAACTCTACTAGTGGGAGACCTCAACCTCCCACTCTCAGATTTGGGTTAATCTAACCATAAAATAAACAAGAAAGAAGCTAAGGAGGTAAATATTCTTTTAAAAAAATCTTGATATGGGACTTCCAGCCAAGATGGTGAGAAGACAGGCACAGTTCTAAAGTCTCCTGATCTCTACCCCATCTATCACATGAAACAAACCTCTTAAAAGAAATCTGACCCACAAAACCCAGAAAGAAAAGCCAGGAGAAAGAACTTCTACCTCAGGATTTGTCTCCCACAGCAGCTTTGGCCGAATTTGGGCGGGTGAGTCTGGCCTCAGAGGGAGAATCAGCCCCAATCAGCGAGATTACCAGCTGAATTGGAACTGGGAGTCTGAGGGCCTGACAGCCGGACCTGCCAGATCAGTAGTGGGGCTGGATGACAGGGGCTTGGGTCCCCTGGTGAGCAGAGGCACTGGTGATGGTGCTGTCCCCAGGGAGCTTGCAGGACAGGGCTGGGGGAGAGTTCTGGTGCAGGAGAGCTGGGGACACCAAACTTGGCTCCTCTGGTCCCATTACAACTCAGACCTCCTCCCAAGCAAAGAAATGGAAACTACTTTTGCCTCAGGTCCAGGTGTGTGAGCAGAAGAACCAGCCCATCTGAGGAATGACCTCAGGCCAGGGTAAAGCCCACCATTGATTGAAGGCAAAAGAATTCAATAGCTCCAAACCCTCCCTTTGAGCAAAGGGAGAAGGCCTCAGTCAAGGTCACAGACACTCCAGAGAAAGTAACCAACACCTCCTACTGGTCAGCCAGAGAAACTGCATTCAGTGAGTAATGCCTTTAGAGATCCCAACCCTGGTGAACCAGCCCCCCCCCCAACTCAAGGTCTTAGCAAAATGAAGAAGGGTCAGCAGAAAGGTGGATCCATGGAAAAATTCCTGGAAGGGAAAGACCCTCAGAGAGACCTGGAACCTCTGAGGAGAATACAATCTGATCTCCAACACAGAAAGACTTCCTTGAAGAAATAAGGAAGGAGTTTAAAAATTTGGGAGAGACAATTAATACCTTGCAACAAGAAAACAAAACCTAAGAAAGTACAACTGGACAAATACAAAATGAGAATAATTCTCTCAGACCCTCAAATGAGCAAATGCAAAAAGAAATTAATTCTCTCAAAACCTCAATTGGTCAAATGGAAAGCTCCTTCAAAAGTAGAATTGACCAATTGGAAAAGGAGTTGCAAAAGGTTACTGAAGAAAACTCCTCCCCCAAAAAAAGAATGGAGTGTACAGAAACTAATGACTCCATGAGACAGCAAGAATCAGTAAAACAAAATCAAAAAATAGAAAAAAATTGAAGCAATTGTAAAATACATCATCAAAAAACCACTGACCTCAGGAATAAATCAAGGAGGGGCAAACTAAAAATTATAGGACTTCCTGAAAACATTGAAGAGGAAAAAAAGCCTGGACTTTATATTACAGGATCTAGTGATGGAAAACTGCCCTGATATCATGGAATCGGAGGGCAAAGTAGTTATTGAAAGAGTACATCGATCCCCAACAGAAAAAGATCCTGAAATGTTGTGGCCAAACTCCAGAACTATCAGATAAAAGAGAAAATCCTGCAAGCAGCCAGAAAGAAACAATTTAAATATCAAGGAGCCACAGTAAGGATCACACAGGACCTGGCTGCATCAACATTAAGGGATCAAAGGGCCTGGAATGAGATATTTCGAAGAGCAAGGGAGCTTGGAATGCAGCCCAGAATCTACTTTCCCACGAAGCTGAGCTTTCTCTTCCAGGGAAAAAGATGGACATTTAACGAAATGGAAGAATTCCAAAAATTTCTGATGAAAAGACCAGAGCTAAACAGAAAATTTGGACATCAAACAGGAGGTTCAAGAGACACATGAAAAGGTAAAAAAAGGGGGGATGGTAAAAGGAAAAAAATGCAATCCAGTCAGTTGAAACTGGCTATATCCCAGCAAGGGGGATAAAAGATTTTCATAAATTTTGAGAATTGTAACTCTAAAAGATTTAATACACCTAGCCAGAAATGATGGACATTCATGACCTATCCATGATACTGCTATCTAATGGGATGTAACTGGCTTTAACCCCACTTGGGAGAAAGACTAATAAATCTCAGGAATTTGGACTCTATTCAATAGAATATACTGAACTAGAAAGGACCAACAGTCAGAATTTTCTATGACTTAGAATGATCTTAAAAAAAACACTACCTCCTTAAAAGGGGGGACAGGAAAGAGACAGCAGGAGGGAGGGGATTGAATGGGGTAAATCTCATTACACTAAGAGGTACAAAAAACCTATGATAATAGAGGGGAAGAAGGGAGCAGAGGAGAAACACCTGAATCTTCTTCTCATTAGACTTGGCTTAAAGTCAACCTACACATACTCAGTTAACTTATAAAACATCTAACCTCTCAAGTATTAAAAGGGGAAAAGGGGTGGGGGACATGGAGAAAGGGAAGGGGAGTGGGGGAAAAAGGGGGGAATAAAAAAGGAAGGGAAGGGAAAAGGGAAAAAGGGAAAGGGCAAAGAAAGGGGAGGGTGTGATATAGGAGGGCAAACACACTGAAGGAGGTGGTATCCAGAAACAAAATACTGGGGAATATGGATAAAGGGGGGGGAAAGGGGGAAAATATAAACAGAGGGAAGATAGCATGGAGGGCAATAAAGAATTAGTAATTATAACCTTGAATGTGAATGGGTTGGACTCTCCCTTAAAACATAAGCAAATGGCAGAGTGGATTAAAAACCAGAATCCTACAATATTCTGCTTACAAGAAACTCATTTGAAGCAGGGGGATACATATAGAATAAAGGTAAAAGGTTGGAGCAAAATATATTTTGATTCAGCTGAATTTAAAAAAGCAGGGGTAGCAATCCTTATCTCAGACAAAGCAGCAGCAAAAATAGATATAGTTAAAAGAGATAAGGATGGAAACTTTATCCTCCTAAAGCATGCCACAGACAATAAAGTCATTTCAATATTGAACATATATGCACCCAGTGGGACAGCACCCAAATTCTTAGAGAAGAAGCTGAAAGAACTACAGTTAGACATAGACAGGAAAACTCTACTAGTGGGAGACCTCAACCTCTCACTCTCAGATCTAGATAAATCGAATCATAAAATATACAAGAAAGAAGTTAAAGAGGTAAATAGATTGTTAGAAAAGTTAGATATGGTAGACTTATGGAGGAAACTGAATGGGGATAGAAATGAATATACCTTTTTCCTCTGCAGTACATGGAACTTATACAAAAATTAACCATTTACTGGGACATAAAAACCTAATGATCAACTGCAGAAATGCAGAAATAGTGAATACATCTTTCTCAGATCACAATGCAATAAAAGTCATATGCAATACTGGGCCAAGGAGATATAGAACCAGAACAAATTGCAAACTGAATAACCTCATTTTAAAAAATGAGTGGACCAAAAAACAAATTATAGAAAGAATTAACCATTTTATCCTAGATAATGATAATGATGAAACAACATACCAAAACCTATGGAATTCATTCAAAGCAACTCTCAGGGGATATATTACAGCTCTAAATGCTTATATGAATAAATAGGAGAAAGAGGAAATCAATGAACTAAACATGCAACTAAAAAACTTAGATAAAGAACAAATCAAAAATCCCCAATCAAATACCAAATTAGAAATTCTAAAAATTAAAGGAGAAATTAATAAAATTGAAAGCAAAAAAACTATTGAATTAATAAATAAAACCAAAAGTTGGCATTATGAAAAAAACCAATAAAATTGATAAGCCTCTGGTCAATTTGATTTAAAAAAAGAATGAAGAAAACCAAATTGCTAGTATTATAAATGAAAAAGGTGAACTCACCACCAATGAGGAGGAAAATAAAGTAATAATTCAAAATTATTTTGCCCAACTCTATGCCAATAAATTTGATAATCTAAGTGAAATGGATAAATATTTACAAAAATATAAGTTGCCCAGGTTAAATGAAGAAGAGATTAAATGCCTAAACATCCCTATCTCAGAAAAAAAATTCAACAATCCATTATTGAACTCCCTAAAAAAAATCTCCAGGGCCAGATGGATTAACAAGTGAATTCTATCAAACATTTAAGGAACAATTGTTTCCAATCCTATATAAACTCTTTGGAAAAATAGGGAAAGATGGAACTCTGCCTAACTCTTTCTATGAGACCAACATGGTACTGTTACCTAAACCAGGAAGACTTAAAACAGAGAAAGAAAATTATAGACCTATTTCCCTGATGAATATAGATGCAAAAATCCTAAATAAAATCTTAGCAAAATGACTACAACAAGTCATCACTAGGATAATACATTATGATCAAGTAGGATTTATTCCAGGAATTCAGGGTTGGTTCAATATTAGGAAAACTGTTAGTATACTCAATTATATCAACAACAAACCTATCAGAAATCATTTTATCATATCAATAGATCTGAAAAAGCTTTTGCCAAAATACAGCATCCATTCCTATTAAAAACACTAGAGAGTGTAGGAATAAATGGACTGTTCCTTAAAATATCTGTCTATCTGAAACCATCAACAAGCATTGTATTCAATGGGGAGAGGCTAGAGGCATTCCCAATAAAATCAGGGGTGAAACAAGGGTGCCCATTATCACCACTACTATTCAATATTGTATTAGAAATGTTAGCATCAGCAATTAGAGAAGAAAAAGAAATTGAAGGAATTAGAATTGGGAAGGAAGAGACAAAACTCTCACTCTTCACAGATGACATGATGGTCTACCTAGAGAATCCCAAGAAATCATCCAAAAAACTACTGGAAACAATTAGCAATTTTAGCAAAGTTGCACGTTATAAAATAAACCTTCATAAATCCTCAACTTTTCTATATATGTCTAGCAAGAAACAGTCAGGAAGAGCTAGAAAGAGAAATCCCATTCAAAGTAACCTCAGATAGTGTAAAATACTTGGGAGTCTATTTGCCAAGACAGACTCAGAATCTTTTTGAAAACAATTGTAAAACACTTCTCACACAAATTAAATCAGATTTAAATAACTGGGCAAATATCAACCGCTCAAGGATAGGGAGAGCTAATATAATAAAAATGACCATTCTACCTAAACTAAACTATCTGTTTAGTGCCCTACCAATCAAAATTCCAAAAAATTACTTTAATGAGTTACAAAAAAATTGTAAGTAAATTCATATGGAGAAATAAAAAGTCAAAAATTGCCAGGAATGAAGGTGGCTTAGCACTACCCGATCTAAAATTATATTATAAAGCATCAGTCATCAAAACTGTTTGGTTTTGGCTGAAAAATAGCGTGGTGGCCCAGTGGAATAGACTAGGTGTAAAATCAGGAGAGGATTTTAGTAATCTGCTGTTTGATAAATCCAAAGAGTCTGGCCATTGGGATAAAAACTCCCTCTTTGATAAAAACTGCTGGGATAATTGGAAGGTTAGTATGGAAGAAACTTAGATTAGACCAACACCTCACACCCTTTACCAAGATAAGATCCAAATGGTTACAGCACATAGACATAAAAAACAATACTATAAGCAAATTAGAAGATCAAGGATTAGTCTACCTGTCAGATCTATGGAAAGGGGAACAGTTTATGACTAGGGAAGAGTTGGAGAATATCACTAAAAACCAATTAGATGATTTCAATTACATTAAATTAAAAAGCTTTTGCACAGATAAAACCAATGTAATCAAGATCAAAAGAAAAGTAGTAAATTGGGAAACAATCTTTACAACTAATGATTCTGACAAAGGACTCATTTCTAAAATATATCGAGAACTGAGTCATATTTCTAAAACAAAAAAACCATTCCCCAATGATCAAATGGATATGCAAAGGCAATTTACAAATGAGGAGATCAAAGTAACCCATAGCCATATGAAAAAATTGTCTAAATCATTAATTATAAGAGAAATGCTAATTAAAGCTTCTCTGAGGTACCACCTCACACCTCTCAGATTGGCCAGTATGACCAGGAAGGATAATTATCATTGTTGGAAGGCATGTGGGAAATCTGGGATACTATTACACTGTTGGTGGAGCTGTGAACTCATTCAACCCTTCTGGACTGCTATTTGGAACTATGCCCAAAGGGCAACAAAAACATGCATACCCATTGACCCAGCAATACCACTCCTAGGTCTATACCCTGAAGAGATGAGGAAAAATGGTAAAAACAGTACTTGGACAAAATTATTTATAGCAGCCATGTTTGTGGTGGCAAAGAATTGGAAAATGTCCTTCAATTGGGGAATGGCTTATCAAACTGTGGTATATGTATTTCATAGAACACTATTGTTGTATTAGAAATCAGGAGGGACGGGATTTCAGGGAAGCCTGGAGGGATTTGCATGAACTGATGCTGAGTGAGATGAGCAGAACCAGAAAAACACTGTACACCCTAACAGCAACATGGGGGTGATGTTCAAACTTGAAGGGACTTGCTCCTTCCATCAGTGCAACAATTGGGAACAATTGGGCTGTCTTCAAAGGAGAGTGCCATCTGTATCCAGATAAGGAGTTGTGGAGTTTGAGCAAATTGTAAGGACTATTTCCTTTAATTTAGAAAAAAACAGATATCTTATTGTCTGATCTTGTTGTCTCCTAGACTTCTCTTCTCTTCTTCAAGGATTTGAGTTCTCTCTCATCACACCCAATTTGGATCAAGGTATAACACGGAAACAAAGTAAAGACTGACAGAGTGCTTTCTGTGGGGGGGGGGGAAGCAAGATTTTGGAGAAAATTGTAAAACTCAAATAATATCTTTAATAAAAATAGATTTTAAAAAATCTTGATATGATAGACTTATGGAGGAAACTGAATAGGCATAGAAAGGAATATACTTTTTTCCCTGTAGTACATGGCACTTATACACAAATTGACCATGTACTAAGGCATGAAAACCTAATGATCATTTGCAGAAAGGCAGAAATAAGGAATATATCTTTCTCAGATCATAATGCAATCAAAATCATATGCAATATTGTGCCAGGGAGATATAAACCCTAAAATAATTGGAAACTAAATAACCTCATTTTAAACAATGAGTGGATCAAGCAACAAATTATAGAAAGAATTAATTATTTCATCTTAGATAATGACAATAATGAAACAACATACCAAAACCTATGGGATTCACTCAGAGGGCCTATTGGGATATATTATCTCTTTAAATGCTTACATGAATAAATAAGAGAAAGAAGTAATCAATGAACTAATTATGCAACTAAAAAATTAGAGAAAGAACAAATTAAAAACCCCCAATTAAATACCAAATGAGAAATGCTAAAAATTTAAGGAGAAACTAATAAAATTGAAAGCAAAAAACCCCAATGAATTAATAAATAAAGCCAAGAGTGAGTTTTATGAAAAGACCAATAAAATTGATAAAACTTTGGTTAATTTGATTAAAAAAAAGAAAGAAGAAAACCAAATTGCTAGTATCTTAAATGAAAAAGTGAACTCACTACCAATGAGGAAGAAATTAAAACAATAATTTCAAATTATTTTGCCCAACTCTATGCCAATAAATATGACAATCTAAGTGAAATGGAGAAATATTTATGAAAATATAATTTGCCCAGGTTAAATGAAGAGGAGATTAAATATCTAAACAATTCTACCACGCAAAAAGAAATTCAACAAGCCATTATTGCCCTCCCTAAGAAAAAATCTCCAGGGCCTGATGGATTAACAAGTGAATTCTATCGAACATTTAAGGAACAATTGGTTCTGATTCTATATAAACTCTTTGAAAAATAGGGGAAGATGGAACTCTGCCTAACTCTTTCTGTGACACCAATATGGTGTTGATACCTAAACCAGGAAGAATTAAAACAGAGAAAGAAAACTATAGACCTGTCTTCCTGATGATTATAGATGCAAAAATCTTAAATAAACTCTTAGCAAAATGATTACAACATGTCATCACCGTGATAATACATTATGATCAAATAGGATTTATCCCAGGAATGCAGGGTTGGTTCAATAATAGGAAAACTGTTAGTATAATTAATTATATCAATAAGAAATCTATTAGAAATCATATGATTATATTAATGGATGCTAAAAAAGCTTTTGACAAAATACAGTATCCATTCCTACTAAAAACACTAGAGACTGTAGGAATAAATGGGCTGTTCCTTAGAATAACAAGCATTATCTATCTGAAAACATCAACAAGCATTACATTCAATGGGGATAGGCCAGAGGCATTGCTAATATGATCTGGGGTGAAACAAGGATGCCCATCATCACCACTACCATTCAATACTGTATTAGAAATGTCAGCTTCATCAATAAGAGATGAAAAAGAAATTGAAGGAATTAGAATTGGGAAGGAAGAGACAAGACTATAACTCTTTGCAGATGACATGATGGTATTCCTAGAGAATCCTAAAAAAATCACCTAAAAAACTACTGGAAACAATTAACAACTTTATCAAAGTAGCAGAATATAAAATAAACCCTAATACATCCTCAACTTTTCTATAAATGACTAGCAAAATATAGCAGGAAGAGTTAGAAGGAGAAATCACATTCAAAATAACGACAGACAGTATAAAATACCTGGGAGTCTATTTGCCAAGGCAGACTCAGAAACTTTCTGAAAATAATTACAAATCAAATAAAATCACAACACAACAGAAATAAAATCAGATTTGAATAACTGGGCAAACATCAACTGCTCATGGATAGGTGTAGCTAGTATAATAAAAATGCCTATTGTTCCAAAACTAAACTACCTGTTTAGTGCCCTGCCAATGAAAATTCCAAAAAATTACTTTAACAAGTTAGAAAAAGTTGTAAATAAATTCATATGAAGAAATAAAATGTCAAGAATTTCCTGGGATTCAATGAAAAAAAGTACAGAAGAAGGTGGCTTAGCCCTATTAGATTGCATATAATATAAAATATCACTCATCAAAACTGTCTGGTATTGGCTAAAAAATAATGTGGTGGACGGGTGGAATAAAGTAGGTACAATATCCAGAGATGATTACAATAATCTGCTGTTTGATAAACCCAAGGAGTCCAGCTATTAGGATAAAAACCTCTCTTCTCTCTTTGATCAAAACTATCGGAATAAATGGAAGTATGGAAGAACCTCGGTTTAGATCAACACCTCATACCCTATACCAAGATAAGATCCAAATGGATGAAGGATTTATATATAAAAAATAATATTATAAGCAAACTAATAGATCAAGGATTAGTTTACCTATCAGATTTATGGAAATGGAAGTAGTTTATGCCCAAGGAAGAGATGGAGAACATCACTAAATGTAAACTAGATGATTTTGATTAAAATAAATTAAAAATTTTTTGCATAGATAAAACCACTGTAAACAAACTCAAAAGAAATGTTGTAAATTGGGAAACAATGTTTACAACTAATATTTCTGACAAAGGACTAATTTCTAAAATATATAGAGAACTGAGTCAAATTTTCAAAACAGCAAGCCATTTCCCAATTGACAGATTGTCAAAGGATTTGTGAAGACAATTTGCAGATGAGGGACAAAAGTGATTCATAGTCATATGACAAATTGCCCTAAATCATTACTTATTAGTGAAATACAAATTAAACCATCTCTGAGGTACCAACTCACACCTCCCAGACTGTCCAATATGACCAGAAAGGACAATGATCAATGTTGGAAGGGATGTGGGAAATCTGGGTCACTGATACATTGTTGGTGGAGCTGTGAACACATCCAAACTTTCTGGAGAGCAATTTGGTATTAAGCTGAAAGGGAAACAAAAATGTGCATCTCCTTTGATCCAGCAATACCACTACTGGTACTATACCCTGAAGAGATCATGAAAAAGGGTAAAAGTATCACTTGTACAAAAATAATCACAGCAGCCCTGTTTGTGGTGGCAAAGAATTGGAAATAAAGTAAAGGACCTTCATTTGGGGAAAGGCTTAACAAATGGTGGTATATGTATGTCATGGAAAACTATTGTTTTATTAGAAACCAGGAGGGAGATGTGATTTCAGGGAAGCCTGGAGGGATTTGCATGAACTTATGCTGAGTGAGATGAGCAGAAGCAGAAAAATCATTGTGCATCCTAAGACAACATGGGGGTGATGATTAACTTTGATGGACTTGCTCATTCCATCAATACAACAATCCAAAACAATCTGGGGCTATCTACCCAGGAGAACACCATCTTTATCCAGAGAAACAATTGTGGAGTTTGAACTAAGACCAAGAACTATTACCTTTAATTTAGAAAAAAAAGTTATGTTATTATGTAATTTTGCTATCTCTTAAATTTTATTTTTCTTCCTTAAGGGTATGATTTCTCTCTCGTTACATTCAAATTAGATCAATGTATACTGTGGAAACATTTTAAAGACTGGCAAATTGCCCTCTGTGGATGGTGGTGGGAGGGAAGCAAAATTAGGGAAACAATTTAAAACTCAAAATAAATAAAATTGTTAAAAGGAAAAAAAAAATAAAAGAGCTGCAGAGGACCAGCTAGGTGGCATAGTGGATAGGGCACTGGCCTTGGAGTCAGAAGTACCTGAGTTCAAATCTTATCTCAGACACTTAATAATTACCTACCTTTGTGACCTTGTGCAAGTCACTTAAACTTACTGCCTTATCAAAAAAAATCCTAAAACAGTATGAAAATGCTGCAGAAAATATTATATATTGAAAACCTACTTCTCAAGGCAAATCCAGAAACTGTATGAACACAGTTATAAAGCACTTCTCACCAAATATGGTCAGATATAAAAAACTGGAAAAATGTCAATTTTCTATGGTTAGAATGAGTTAATAAAATAAAAATGACAATTCTCCCAAAATTAAATTACTTATCACTGCCATTTCAATCAAACTACCAAATAATTATTTTACAAACTAGAAAAAATAGTAACAAAATTCATCTGGAGAAAAAAAATGTCTAGAATAGCAAAGGAACTGATTTAAAAAATGTAAAGGAAGGTAGGATAACCCTACCAGACCTAAAACTATACTACTAAGCAGCAGTCATCAAAACTCTCTCAGGTACTGCTTAAGAAATAGAGCAATGGGAGCCAGAGCCAAGATGGCAGTGGGAATAAAACCTCTCTTAGGTGCTCTCTCCAAATTATTTCAAAAACCTTAAAAAATATGACTCTAACTAAATTTTTGAGAGACTGAACCCACAGAAAGATCCAGCAAGGCAATTCTCCAGCCCAAGGTAACCTGGAAAATAGTGGGAAGGCTTTGTTCCACAGGGTTGTTCGAGTAGCAGCACTGGAACAAAGGACCCTTAGTCTTTGGGGAATACTCCAAGGTGCCTACAGCTCCTGGCAGCAGGAGCAGTTTCCTGACCTACACCCCAGGGAGCACCAAGAACAACTTGGAAGATGAGCAGGGAGATCTCTGCCAGAGCAAGCACGAATCTCAGGCCAGCATGGCCCTCCTCAATGCATCTTTGGCCCTCAGCATAGCCCAGATCCCAGGAAATAGAAGCAGGCCTGAGAAGCCACCCAATAGAGAGGCACCTGGCAGCTGCTTCCAGAGTACCTAGTCCATGGGTGGTAAGGGAGTGGAGGGAGACTGCAAAGGTATGTTCCCTGTCCCTGGGACAAGACTCTGGAGATTTAAATATGCAGACTCTGGTCAAAGTCTTCAACCCCCAAAGAGCAGCGAACCCCCTTCAGAACAGCCCCAGGCCAGAGGCTACTCTTTTGGTCATTCAATAGAACAGGAGAGCAGTCAGAACCTCACATATTGAGGTCCTTGCAGGGGTGTCCCAATAATACTCAAAAGCTCAGGAAGCACCTCAAAACCCAGGCACAGGCTGAGGAAAAGACAATTACTTTGGTCCCACAGAGGACCAAACCACACAATCAGAGAATGAGAAAGTCCAAGCTTCTTCATCTAAAGACTCCAAGAAATACAGAAGTTGTGCTTATGCTATGACAGAGCTAAAAAGATTTTGAAAATCAAATGAGGGAGAGAGAAGAAAAATTGGGAAAAGACATGAGAGAGATGCAGGAAAAACATGAAAACAAAGTCAACAGCTTAGTCAAGAAGATCCAAAAAAAAAAAATGCTGAAGAAAATCACATGTTAAAAACCAGCTTAGGTCAAATGGATAAAACAGTTCAAAAAGTTGAAGAGAAGAATGCTTTAAAAAAACAGAAATGGTTCTGGCCAAGACGGCGGAGAGAAGACAGGCACAGTTCTAAAGTCTCCTGATCTCTTCCCCATCTATCACATGAAACAAACCTCTTAAAAGAAAGCCAAACCAGGAAACCCAGAAAGAAAAGCCAGGAGCCTTGGCTGAGTACCCGCAGGTGAGTCGGGGCTCTGAGGGAGACACAGCCTGGGATCAGCCAAGATTAACAGCTGAATTGGAACCGGGAGTCTGAGGGCCCGAGAGCCTGACCTGCTGGATCATCAGTGGGGCTGGACAAAAGGGGCTTGGGTCCGCAGGGAAGCAGAGGCACTGGTGTTGGTGCTGTCCCCTTGGAGTTCGAGGACCAGGCTGGGGGAAGAGTTCTGGTGCAGGACAACAGCATACACCATCCCTAGGCTTCTCGGGTCTGAGAAACTCTGAGGGCATGTCTCCATTGCACAGAGGCCTCTCCTTAAACAAAGGCAAATTACTTTTGCCTCAGGCCCAGGTGTGTGAGCAGAAGAATCAGCCCAGCTGAGGAATCACCACAGGTCAGGGTAAAGCCCAGCATTGATTGAAGGCAAAAGAAGTCAATAGTTCCAATTCCTGCCTTTGGGCAAAGGGAGAAGGCCTCCCAACCAAGGTCACAGACACACCAGAGAGGGCAAACAGCACCTCCTACTGGTCAGCCAGAGAAACTGCACTCAGTGACTAATGCCTTTAGAGATCCCAACCCTGGTGAACCAGCACCCCCCTCAACTCAAGGTCTTAGCATAATGAAGAAAGGTCAGCGGAAAGATGGAGCCATAGAAAAATTCCTGGAAGGGAAAGACCCCAACTCAGAGAGACCTGGAACCTCTGAGGAGAATACAATCTGGTCTCCAGCACAGAAAGACTTCCTTGAAGAAATAAGGAAGGAGCTTAAAAATTTGGGAGAGACAATTAATACCTTAGAAAGTACAATTGGACAAACATAAAAGGAGAATAAATCTCTCAGATCATAAATTGGACAATTATAAAATGAGAATATTTCTCTCAGATCCTCAAACGAGCAAATGCAAAAAGAAATTCTCTCAAAACCTCAACTGGTCAAATGGAAAGCTCTTTCAAAAGTAGAATTGACCAAACAGAAAAGGAGTTGCAAAATGTTAATGAAGAAAACTCCTTCCCCCCAAAACTAATGGAGTCTACAGAAACTAATGACTCCATGAGAAAGCAAAAGTCAGTTAAATAAAATCAAAAAATAGAAAAAATAGAAGCAAATGTAAAATACCTCATTAAAAAAAAAACACTGACATCTAGAATAGATTGAGGAGGGGCAACCTGAAAATTATAAGACTTCCTGAAAACATTGAAGAGAAAAAAAGTCTGGACTTAATATTACAGGATCTAGTGATGGAAAACTGCCCTGATATCATGGATTCGGAGGGCAAAGTAGTTATTGAAAGAGTACATCGATCCCCACCAGAAAAAGATCCTAAAATGAAAACACTAAGGAATGTTGTGATCAAACACCAGAACTATCAGATAAAAGAGAAAATCCTGCAAGCATCCAGAATAAAACAATTTAAATATCAAGGAGCCACAGTAAGGAACACACAGGACCTGGCGGCATCAACCTTAAGGGATCGAAGGGCCTGGAATGAGATATTTTGAAGAGCACAGGAGCTTGGAATGCAACCAAGAATCTACTTTCCTGCAAAGCTGAGCCTTCTCTTCCAGGGAAAAAGATGGACATTTAACGAAATCGAAGAATTCCAAAAATTTCTGATGAAAAGACCAGAGCTAAACAGAAAATTTGGACATCAAAACGGAGGTTCAAGAGACACATGAAAAGGTAAAAAATAGGGGGGTGGTAAAAGGAAGAAAAATGCAATCCAGTAAGTTGAAACTGACTATATTCCAGCATGGGGGGGTGGGGAAGAGACGCTCATAAATCCTGAGAAATGTAACTCTAACAGAGAGAATATACCTAGCCATAAATGATGGACATTCATGACCTATCCATGAGACTGCTATCTAAAGAGATGTAACTGGCTTTAACCCCATTTGGGAGAAAGATTCTAATAACCCTCAGGAATTTCAACTCTATTCAATAGAATATATTGAACTAGAAGGGACAGACACTCAGAATTTTCTACGACTTAGATAGAATGATCTAAAAAAATGCACTACCTCCCTAAAAAGGGGGACAGGAAAGAGAGGGGAGGAGGGAGAGGGTTTGAATGGGACAAATCTCATTACACTAAGAGGTACAAAAAACCTATGATAATAGAGGGGAAGAAGGGAGCAGAGGAGAAACACCTGAATCTTCTTCTCATCAGACTTGGCTAAAAGTCAACCTACACATACTCAGTTAACTAATAAAACATCTAACCTTTAAAGTGTTAAAAGGGGAACAGGGGGTGGGGCGGAAGGGAAGGGGAGTGGGAGAAATAAGGGGAAATAACAAAAGTAAGGGAAGGGAAAAGGGGAAAGAAAGGGGAGGGTGTGATATAGGAGGCCAAACACACTGAAGGGTGTGGTATTCAAAAACAAAATACTGGGGAATATGGATAAGGGGGGGAGGGGGAAAAATACAAAGGGAAGATAGCACAGAGGGCAATAAAGAATTAGTAATCATAACCCTGAATGTGAATGGAATGAACTCTCCCTTAAAAAGTAAGCAAATAGCAGAGTGGATTAAAAACCAGAATCCTACAATATGCTGCTTACAAGAAGCTCATTTGAAACAGAGAGATACACATAGAATAAAGGTAAAAGGTTGGAGTAAAATATATTTTGCCTCAGCTGAAGTAAAAAAGCAGGGGTAGCAATCCTTATCTCAGACAAAGCAGCAGCAAAAAAGATAGCATTAAAAGAGATAAGGAAGGAAACTTTATCCTCCTAAAAGGTACCATAGACAATAAAGCCATTTCAATATTGAATATATATGCACCCAGTAGGACAGCACCCAAATTCTTAGAGAAGCTGAAAGAATTACAGGAAGATATAGAAAGCAAAACTCTACTAGTGGGAGAACTCAACCTCCCACTATCAGATCTAGATAAATCAAATCATAAAACAAACAAGAAAGAAATTAGGGAGGTAAATAGATTGTTAGAAAAATTAGATATGGTAGACTTATGGAGGAAACTGAATGGGGATAGAAAGGAATATACCTTTTTCTCTGCAGTACATGGAACTTACACAAAAATTGACCATGTACTAATCCATAAAAACCTAATGATCAACTGCGGAAAGGCAGAAATTGTGAATACATCTTTCTCAGATCACAATGCAATAAAAGTCATATGCAATACTGGGCCAAGGAGATATAGACCCAGAACAAACTGGAAACTGAATAACCTCATTTTAAAAACTGAGTGTACCAAAATGCAAATTATAGAAAGAATTAACCATTTTATCCTAGATAATGATAATGATGAAACAACATACCAAAACCTATGGGATTCATTCAAAATAACTCTCAGGGGATATATTATAGCTCTAAATGCTTATATGAATAAACTGGAGAAAGAGGAAATCAATGAACTAAACATGCAACTAAAAAACATAGAGAAAGAATAAATCAAAAATCCCCAATCAAAAACCAAATTAGAAATTCTAACAATTAAAGGAGGAATTAATAAAAATGAAAGAAAAAAAACTATTGAATTAATAAATAAAACCAAAAGTTGGTATTATGAAAAAACCAATAAAATTGATAAACATCTGGTCAATTTGATTAAAAAAATAAAGAAGAAAACCAAATTGCTAGTATTATAAATAAAAAAGGTGAACTCACCACCAGTGAGGAGGAAAATAAAGTAACAATTTGAAATTATTTTGCCCAACTCTATGCCAATAAATTTCATAATCTAAGTGAAATGGATGAATATTTACAAAATTATAAGTTGCCCAGGTTAAATGAAGAAGAGATTAAATACCTTAACAACCCTATCTCAGAAAAAGAAATTCAACAAGCCATTAGTGAACTCCCTAAACAAAATCTCCAGGGCCAGATGGATTCACAAGTGAATTCTACCAAACATTTAAGGGACAATTGGTTCCAATCCTATATAAAATCTTCAGAAAAATAGGGAAAGATGGAACTCTGCCTAACTCTTTCTATGAGACCAACATGGTACTGTTACCTAAACCAGGAAGTTTTAAAACAGAGAAAGAAAATTGTAGACCTATTTCCCTGATGAATATAGATGCAAAAATCCTAACTAAAATCTTAGCAAAATGACTACAACAAGTCATCACTAGGATAATACATTGTGATCAAGTGGGATTTATACCAGGAATGCAGGGTTGGTTCAATATTAGGGAAACTGTTAGTATACTCAATTATATCAACAACAAAACTATTAGAAATCATATGATCATATTAATATTTGCTGAAAAAGCTTTTGCCAAAATACAGCATCCATTCCTATTAAAAACACTAGAGAGTGTAGGAATAAATGGAATGTTCCTTAAAATAATTAGCAGTATCTATCTGAAACCATCAACAAGCATTATATTCAATGGGGAGAGGCTAGAGACATTCCCAATAAGATCAGGGGTGAAACAAGGGTGCCCATTATCACCACTACTATTCAATATTGTATTAGAAATGTTAGCATCAGCAATTAGAGAAGAAAAAGTAATTGAGGGAATTAGAACTGGGAAGGAAGAGACAAAACTCTCACTCTTTGCAGATGACATGATGGTCTACCTAGAGAATCCCAAGAAATCATCCAAAAAACTACTGGAAACAATTAGCAATTTTAGCAAAGCTGCATGTTATAAAATAAACCCTCATAATTCCTCAACTTTTCTATATATGTCTAGCAAGAAACAGCAGGAAGAGCTAGAAAGAGAAATCCCATTCAAAGCAACCTCAGACAGTGTAAAATATTTGGGAGTCTATTTGCCAAGACAGACTCAGAATCTTTTTGAAAACAATTATAAAACACTTCTCACACAAATTAAATCAGATGTAAATAACTGGGCAAATATCAACTGCTCATGGATAAGGAGAGCTAATATAATAAAAATGACAATTCTACCAAAACTAAACTACCTGTTTAGTGCCCTAACAATCAAAATTCCAAAAAATTACTTTAATGAGTTAGAAAAAAATGTAAGTAAATTCACATGGAGAAATAAAATGTCAAGAATTGACAGGAGCATAATGAAAAAAATGCAAATGAAGGTGGCTTAGCACTACCCAATCTAAAATTATCTTATAAAGCATCAGTCATCAAAACTGTTTGGTATTGGCTAAGAAATAGAGTTGTGCACCAGTGGAATAGACTAGGTGTAAAAGCAGGAGAGGATTATAGTAATCTGCTGTTTGATAAACACAAAGAGTCAGGACATTGGGATAAAAACTCCCTCTTTGATAAAAACTGCAGAGATAATTGGAAGTTAGTATGGAAGAAACTAAGATTAGACCAACACCTCACACCCTTTACCAAGATAAGATCCAAATGGTTACAGGACATAGACATACTATAAGCAAATTAGTAGATCAAGGACTAGTCTACCTGTCAGATCTATGGAAAGGGGAACAGTTTATGACTAGGGAAGAGTTGGAGAATATCACTAAAAACCAATTAGATGATTTTGATTACATTAAATTAAAAAGCTTTTGCACAGATAAAACCAATGTAATCAAGATCAAAAGAAAAGTAGTAAATTGGGAAACAATCTTTACAACTGATGATTCTGACAAAGGACTCATTTCTAAAATATATCGAGAACTGAGTCATATTTCTAAAACAAAAAGCCATTCCCCAATTGACAAATGGTCGAAGGATATGCAAAGGCAATTTACAGATGAGGAGATCAAAGTAATCCATAGCCATATGAAAAAATGCTCTAAATCATTAATTATTAGAGAAATGCAAATTAAAGCTTCTCTGAGGTACCACCTCACACCTCTCAGATTGGCCAGTATGACCAGGAAGGATAATTATCATTGTTGGAAGGGATGTGGGAAATCTGGGATACTATTACACTGCTGGTGGAGCTGGACTGCTATTTGGAACTATTGCCCAAAGGGCAACAAAATGTGCATACCCTTTGACCCAGCAATACCACTACTTTGTCTATACCCTGAGGAGATGAGAAGAATGGGTAAAAACATTACTTGTACAAAATTATTTATAGCAGCCATGTTTGTGGTGGCAAAGAATTGGAAACCAAATA
The DNA here is from genome assembly GCF_037893015.1 of Macrotis lagotis. Taxonomy (NCBI): domain Eukaryota; kingdom Metazoa; phylum Chordata; class Mammalia; order Peramelemorphia; family Peramelidae; genus Macrotis; species Macrotis lagotis. Next base: position 143,069,402 of record NC_133660.1, on the reverse strand, counting down.
AATGTCCTTCAATTGGGGAATGGCTTAGCAAACTGTGGTATATGTGTGTCATGGAACACTTCTGTTCTATTAGAAACCAGGAGGGTTGGGATTTCAGGGAAAACTGGAGGGATTTTCATGAACTGATGCTGAGTGAGATGAGCAGAACCAGAAAAACACTATACACCCTAACAGCAACATGGCAGTGATGTTCAACCTTGAAGGACTTGCTAATTCAATCAGTGCAACAACTGGGAACAATTTTGGGCTGTCTGCAAAGGAGAGTATTATCTGTATCCAGATAAGGAGTTGTGGAGTTTGATCAAAGTACAAGAACTATTCCCTTTAATTTGGGAAAAAACCTCAGATATCTTATTGTCTGATCTTGTTACCTCTGAGAATTCTGTTCTTTTTAAGGATATGATTTCTCTCTCATCACACCCAAATTGGATCAAGGTAAAACATGGAAATAAAGTAAAGACTGAAGGAGTGCTATCTGTGGGGTGGTGGTGGGGGAGGGAAGCAAGATTGGGTGAAAAATCATAAAACTCAAAAAATATCTTTAATAAAAAAAGTAAAAAAAAAAGAACAGAAATGACCAGATGGAATAGGAGTTAAATCTCTCTGAGGAAAATAGATCCTTCAGATGTAGAATGGACCTAAAGGAAGCTGATGACTTTGTGAGAAATCAAGACACAATAATTCAACACCAAAAGAATGAAAAACTAGAAGAAAATGTGAAATATCTCACTGCAAAAACAACTGGTCTAGAAAACAGATACAGGAAATATAATTTAAAAATTATTGGGACACATGAAAGCATGATCAGGAAAAGAGCCTTAACCTCATTTTTAAAGAATTTCTACAGATAACTTGCCCTGATATCCTAGAAGCAGAGGGTAAAATAGAAATTAAGAGAATCCACCAATCTTCTTTAGAAAAAGATTCCCCCACCCCAAAGATCCAACCCACAGGAATATTATAGCCAAGTTCCAGAATTCGCAAGACAATGAAAAAATATTACAAGCAGCCAGAAAGACACAATTTAAATATCGTTGAGCTGCTCTCAGCATCACACAGGATTTAGCAACATCCACATTAAGGGCTCATAGGGCTTGGAATATAATATTCTGGAGGGCAAAAGAAATGGGAATGCAACCAAGAATAAACTACCCAGCAAAAATGAACATCCTCTTCCAAGGGAAAGATGGGCTTTCAATGAAACAGGGAAATTTCAAATATTCCTGTTGTAATGACCAGAGATTAACAGAAACTTTGATCTTCAAGTACAAAACTCAGGTGAAGCGTAGAGAGGGAGGATGAGAAGGGTAATTTATGAGGGACTTAATGATGATGAACTGCATGTATTCCTGCACAGAAAGATATAATATTAATATATTCATAATATTCATTTAAACCTTTTCATTTAATAGAGCAGGTAGAAGGAGCTCTTATAGATGAGGCACACTTTGAAGCTATAATATATTGTAAAAATGGAGTCAGTGGGTGAAAGAGAAATATCTTAGGAGTATGAGAATGGAGAGGTAGAATAGGCTAAGATATTTCATGTAGGTTCATTCTCATCAGAAATTGCTCAGAGCAGAAATAGAATACACACTCAATAGGGTATAGACATCTAGAAGAAAAAGGAGAGATGGGGGACAAGGGGAGGGGAGGGGGGATGTGGGTGATAAAGGAGAGGGTAGGTCATAGGAGAGGATAGTCAGATATACTACATTTTCTTTTTTACTTTTTACAAGTTGGTGGGATTGCGTGACCTGTTCAGGACCAGGGAGCTGGATGGTTGCTGAGTCTCTGGAGTGGGATGTAGGCTTGGTACCTCTTGGCTCCAGGGCTGAGCTTTGTCTGCTGTGCCAATCAACTGCCCTACAGCACATTTTTGATGAGGGACAGAGTGAAAGGAGAGAGAAAATATAATACATATTTGGGGTGGATGGAGGGAGGGAGCTAAAATCAGCAAAAGCAACTGTGAAAAAATAGGGAAATAATGTCTATGATGGACATGTGATAAACAATGTGATCCACCCAAGATAGAACTGGTGGTATCAGAACACAGACTGAAACACATTTTTCTCTTTCTTTTGCTTTATTTCTCATAAGGTTTTATATTTTTGTGCGGGAGGGGATATTATGTTTATTCAAACAACAATATTTTAGTAATGTGTCAAAAATTTAAAGTAAATAAAATATAAAACAAAACAACCACATAAAAAGAAATTGAGCAATGGTTCAATGAATTAAGGAAGGATAAAAAGAAATTGTAGTACATGAGTACAGTAATCTACTGTTTGACAAACCCCAAAACATTCACTTCTGCAATAAGAACTTACTATGTGACAAAAATTATTGGGAAAACTGGAAAACAGTATGGCAAAAACCAGGCAAAGACCCACATCTTATTCCCTATACCAAAATTAGGTCAAATTGGGTACAGGATTTATGCATCACAATCAATTAACAGATAAAGCAATACTATATATAACAGATCTATGGAAATGAGACAAATTATTGACTAAACAAGAAATGGAGCACATTATAAAATGCAAAATGAATGATTTGGACTATATTAAATTAATAAGTTTTGCACTAATAAAATCAAAGCAACCAAAATCAGCAGGAAAGTAGAAAGCTGGGGAATAATCTTCACAACTAGGAGTTCTAATAAAGGTCTAATTTATTTTTTTTCAGAGATTTTATTTATTTTGAGTTTTATAATTTTCAACTAATCTTGCTTCCTTCCCTCCACCCCACACAGAGGCAATTTTCCAGTCTATACATTGATTCCATGATATACAATGATACAAATTGAATGTGATGAGAGAAAAATCATATCCTTTAGGAAGGGAAAAAAGTATGAGATAGCAAAAGTACATAATAAAATAACTTTTTTTTTGTTTTTTCTAAATTGAAGGTAATAGTCTTTGGTCTTTGCTCAAACTCCACAATTTTTTCTCTGGTTTCCTCCATAAATCTATCATATCTAGATTTTCTAACAATCTATTTACCTCCTTAACTTCTTTCTTATTTATTTTATGTTTTGATTTATCTAAATCTGAAAGTGGGAGGTTGAGGTCTTCCACTAGTAGAATTTTGCTGTCTATGTTTTCCTATAATTCCTTCAGCTTCTCCTCTAAGAATTTAGATGCCATCACATTGGGTGAATACATATTCAGTATTGAAATCACTTTCTTGCCTATCATACCTTTTAGGAGGATATAGTTTCCTTCCTTATCTCTTCTAATGCTATATATTTTTGCAATTGCTTTGTCTGAGATAAAGATTGCTATCCCTGCTTTTTTCATTTCAGCTGAAGCAAAATATATTTTGCTCTAAACTTTTGCCTTTACTCTATATGTATTTTTTGGCTTCAAATGAGTTTCTTGTAAGCAGCATATTGTAGGATTCTGGTTTTTAATGCACTCTGCTATTCACTTCCATTTTAAGAGAGAGTTCATCACATTCACATTTAAAGTTATAATTACTATCTCTTTATTGCCCTGCATGCCATCTTCCCCCGATTGAATTTTTCCTGCTGTTTCACATTATCCATAATCCCCAGTATTTTGTTTCTGAATATCACCACCTTCAGTGTGTTTGCCCTCCTATGTCCTCCCCCTCCCATTTCTTTCACCTTTCCTTTTTTCCCCTTTTCCTTCTATTCCTTCTGTTAATTCCCCCCTTTTCTCCCCCTCCCTTTTTTGCCCCCCTCCCCTTTTCCAATTTTAATACTTGAAAGGTAAAATGTTTCTTAAGTTAGCTGAGTGTGTGTTTAAGTTAACTTTAAGCCAAATCTGATGAGAGGAAGATTCAGATTTTTTAATCTCCTCACTTCTTCCCCTCTATTACAATAAGTTTTTTCTGTCTCTTTATGTAATGAGATTTACCCCATCAATCCTCCCCATCCTCCTGTCTCCTTCCTGTCCCCCTTTTTTTTTAAATCATTCTATCTAAGTCACAGAAAATCATGAGTATTCATCACTTCTGGCTAAGTATATTCTCTCTAATATAGTTCCAAATCTGAAGAGTTATTAGAGTCTTTCTTCCCAAATAGGAATATAGCTAGTTTCTTCCCATTGGATAGCAGTCTTATGGATAAATCATGAGTGTCTATCCCTTCTGGCTAAGTTTATTATGTCAGATAGCGTTACAATTCTCAGGAATTATATGAATCTTTTTCCTGTGCTGGGATATAGTCAGCTTCATCTTATTGGATAGCAGCTCTTATTTTTCTGTCTCCCCCTTTTATTTTAACCTTTTCATGTGTCTCTCTTCCACCTCTGGTTTGATTTTCAAATTTTCTTTTTAGCTTTGTTCTTTTTATCAGGAATGTTTGGAAGTCTCACATTTTGTTAAATATCTATCTTTTCTCCTGTAAGTAAAGGCTCAGCTATGCTGTGTAGTGCATTCTTGGCTGTATTCCAAGCTCCCTTGCTTTGGAATATCTCATTCTAGGCCCTATGATCCCTTAATGTTGATTCAGCCAGGTCCTGAGTAACCCTTACTGTGGCTCCTTGGTGTTTGATTTATTTCTTTCTGGCTGCTTGTAGGATTGTTTTCCTTTTATCTGGTAGTTTTTCAAATTAGGCACAACATTCCTTGGTGTTTTCATTTTAGGATCTCTTTCCAGAGGGGATCAATGTATTCTTTCAATAACTATTTTGCCCTTTGATTCCATGATATCAGGACAATTTTCCTTCACTACATCCTGTAATATTAAGTTCGGGTTTTTTTCCTCTTCAATGTTATCAGGAAGGCCTATAATTCTCAGGTTCTCCCTCCTCAATCTAATCTTGAGGTCAGTGTTTTGCTGATGAGGTATTTTACATTTTCTTCTACCTTTTCAATTTTTTGGTTTTGTTTAACAGACTCTTGCTGTCTTATGAAGTCATTAGTTTCCATGGAGTCCATTCTTTTTTTAAGAGAAGAATTTTCTTCATTTGCCTTTTGCAACTCCTTTTCCAATTGGTCAATTCTGTTTTTGTAAGAGTTTTCCATTTGACCAATTGAGGTTTTGAGAGAATTGTTTTCTTGTTTCAAGGTGTTAATTTTCCAAATGATTTTTAAACTTTTTACTTATTTCTTCAAGGAAGACTTTCTGCACTGGAGAGTACATCATATTCTTCTTAGAGGTTCTAGGTCTCTCTGAGTTAGTGCCTTTTCCTTCCAAGAATTTTTCTATGGACCCTCCTTTGTGCTGTCCTTTCTTCATTATCCTAAGACCTTGTGTTGGAGAGGGGCTGGTTCACAGAGGTTTGGTTTAGGGATCCCTAGAGGCTTTTCCCACTGAGTGTAATATCTCCAGCTGGTTAGTAGGTGGTGCTAAAGTTTTGTTCACTTAGTGTAATTTCTCCAGCTGGACAGTAGTTGGTGCTGGTGGTTTTGCTCACTTAGTGTAATATCTCCAGTTGGCCATTTGGGGGTGCTGGTTGCTTTTTTTGGAGTGTCTGTGACCTTGATTGACTCCCTCTAACTTGGCCTGGAGGGAGTTGTTGAAGCTGTTGAATACTTTTATCTTTGATCATTGGTGGGCTATAGGGTGAGGTCATCACTCTCCCTATGCCGAGCTGAGCTGGTTCTGCTGCTTGACCTTAGCCTGGGGCAGAAGATGGACTATGATTGTTTTTGTCCTGGGAAGAGGCTTCTACTGAAATGAAGGTATGGACTCTTAGTTCCTCCTGACCAGAGGAACCCAGGGATCAATATCTGTAGCTTTCCCACACCCAAACTCTCCCCTAGCCCTGCCTGCAAGTTCCAGATAGTCAGTACCACTACCAATGCCTCTGCTCCCTAGTTGGGCAGAGACCCCATACCTAACCAGGCTCTAGCCCTACCACTAATCAAGCTGGTCCAGTTCTCAGGCCCTCAGGCTCCCAGGCTACTGCCCTGCCCCTAATCAGGCTAATCAGAGGCTAATGCAGGCTCCCAGTCTTGCCTGGTTCAGTGCTCCCAGCATTCCCTCTATACCTGGACTCACTCAGATCTGAGAAGACAGATCCTGAGGTGAATGTTTTTCTCCTAGCTTTTCTTTCTGAGTTTATAGAACAGATTTCTGTCAAGAGGTTTTTTTTCATATCATATATGAATGAATGTCAGGAGGCATTTAGCAGTGCTTATCCCTTCTCTGCCATCTTGGCCGGAAGTGTAAAGAAAGGTCTCATTTCTAAAATATTTAGAGAACTGTATCAAATGAATCAGATTGAAAGTCATTCCTCCACATATAAATGGTCAAAGGATATGAATAGTTTTCAGATGAAGAAATTAATGCTATATATGATCATATGAAAATATGATCCATATCATTACTGATTGAAGAAATGCAAATTAAACTGAGATATCACCTCATACCTATCAAATTGACTAAGATGAGAAAAAAATGATCAAAGTTGCAGTGGTTATGGGAGGATTATGATATTGATGTATTGCTGGTAGAGTTGTGAACAGATCCATACAATGATTCTGAAGAGCAATATGGAACTATGCTCAAAGAGTAATAAAACTGTTCATTCTCTTTGACCCAGCAATTCCTATTCTAGGCCTTTACCTGAAAGAAATCATAAAAATTGGGAAAGGTCCCACATCTTCCAAAATATTTATAGCAGCTTTTTTTTTGTAGTGGCAAAGAATTTAATATGGTGTGAATTCCCATCAATTAGAGAATGGTTAAACAAGTTAGGGCACATGTATATGATGGAATACTATTGCTGTATAAGAAACAAATGATCAGACTCAAGAGAAGCATGGAGTGAATTACAGGATCTGATGCTGAGTGAAGGGAACAGAATCAATTGAACAATGTGCACATTAAGAACATTGTGAGATGCAAAAAAAAAAAAAAGACCTGAAAAAAAATAAAATTGTGAGATGATCCACCCTGATGGATGCAGCTGCATTCAGAAGTTCAGAGAAGTAGGACAACCCAATTAAACAGGTTATGGGCAATGTTACCCCCATTCAGAGAAAGAAAAAAAAAGACAAAAAAGATCCTTCAGAATCTGATGAACAGCATATTGATTTGCTTTTATAAAAAATTATTTTCATCCATATGCATATATATATATATATATATATATATATATATATATATATATATATATATATACATTTATATTTGGTTTTGGCAAGGCACCAGGGTTAAGTGACTTTCCTAAGGTCACACAGCTAGATAATTATTATGTGTCTGAGGCAGATTTGAACTCAGGTCATCCTGACTCTACGGTCGGTGCTCTCTACTGTACCACCTACCTATCACCCAAATGTTTATTTTTAAGCTAGAAAATTTCCTTTCCCCGTTCCTTCCCAAACCCCTCCTCTCAGAAGTGAACAGTTAGATCAGCATTGTTCATACATATTTTTGATAAATATGTTTGCAGATTAGTTATTTTCAGTATGAAGAATTTGGATTAAGGGAAAGAAATACATTAGAGATTATTTTTATAAAGTGTTCATCAGATTCTGTAAGGTTGGGCTTTTTTGCACACATTCACTTTTTAAATAAATATCTCTTATGTATTTCTCTCCCTTATTCCTAATTCCTCATACCAAAAATGACTAATTTGTAAATATGTTTAACAAAATTGTGTATGTACAATATTAACCTGACTGAATGTAACTGAGGATAAGCAGGGTGGGAAGGGAATGTAGAAGGATATTTTGCAACCTAAGATTATACATAAGCATAGATGAATTTTGAAAGACTTTTATAACATGTATTTGGAAAAATAAAATATTAATAAAAAGATTAATTGGGTTATTTTGCAATAATGTTTTGTCATTTTATGGAGTGGTTTTCAATTTTTGTCTTCATTTTCCTTTTCTCTTCAATGCAACTCATTCTTCATTTTGGACTCAAATGATCCTTTAAGTACTTGACTTCTCATCAATAAGAAGCACTGCTATATTTTTTAACAATCTATGAAGTATGTGTTCATTATGAATGTGGATGCATATTAACATTTTCCCTCCCCAATCCCTTTTTAGAATTATTAAGTCAATGGTTTTTTTTCCTACTCCCTTTACCTAAAATCTTTTGTTTCATTTAAATGGGGAAAAAATCATATATTTAAATAATCCAGAGAATACACTGCTCTTTCATAAACTCTTTCTTTGTATTTAACTTTTTTAAATCAGAAACATAACCAGTATCTAAAAAAAGTAGAAGTCAGATCTGCCCCTCATAGAATGCTCCCTGAAACTGAGCCTTGGCAGATCTAATTTAAAATGGCAATAATAAATCATCTATATAAAAGTATACTTGATTCAAAAAAGAACTTTTGAAAGGAAATGCTATTATTATCATCATTCTCTTTTTTACAAATAAAGAAATTGAGGCTGTGTTGTTAACTGAATTGCCCAGAGTTACACAACTTATGACTCAATCAATGTTTCAACACAGGGTTTCCTGACTCCAAGTTCTATAATTTATCCACTGAAACATCTAGTTGTCTCAGTTATTTACTGCCCTACTTTTCTCATCCAGATCTACAGAATGGCTTTAGGAAAATGATTCCCTAGTTAAATGACTGTTCTGTTTGATGAATAAAAAAAAAACCAGTGTTGATTATTGAATTTTGTCTATTTTCTTGCATCCCAGAAAGTGTAAATAGAGAATGATGGGTCATAGAAATCTTCGAAAGCAGTTGGATCTCTATCACTTTATATTTCTCTCTCTCTCTAAGTAGAGACTCATCGATTTTAATTAATAAATACATTTCTGATAGACTTTTATACTTAAAAATGATATTGCACAAGAACTAAAGTACATATGGAAGTCAGGGAATTCAGATTCCACTGACAGAGAATTTACCAAAGGTAAAGAATACATATCTATGTGATTCCATTTGGTCCAAGACAGACTAGTCAAGTAAGCCTATTGTAAATAGGAACACATAAACTTGAACAATATTACCATAAAATGGAAAAGTGATTAAGAGATCACCATTAAATTGCTTAAACTTATAGTGTAGTCATAATTGTGATCATCTATAGAATCTTAAAATGTTTCAATATTTTATGGAGACAATCTTTCATCATTTATATTAATGAAATGGTGACCTTTTAGATATGGCCATTCTCCTTCCAGTGATGCAGAGTGAAGTGCATTCTATTCAACTTTTATCTTTATCTTCTGGTTAATCCATTATTGGGAGATTCTACTCAATAATTCTTAGAAAGTTCCTCTCTCTTTTCATATTTACAATATCATTCTTTTTAAACATATGAGCAGGCCTTATTTTCCAATCATACATTTCTTTGATGATATCATTTATCATCATTTAATTCTCATGATATAACATTTCCATGTACGGTTTGGAATAAATCTAAATATATTTTGAAAATAGATGTAGAACAATATAGATAATATTACATTTTAAGACTTAGGTAATACACTATTGACAATAACCATTATGTATAGATTAGTGCTCTCCATTTCTATTTGAATTTGATAACACTTATTTAGACTATTTCTTCTGCCCAATATTTGTTGTAATAGATGTCAGTCAACAATGAAATGAATGAAGAAAATTCTCCTAGCTGAATCTAAGTTCACGAAGTACTTACCAATGTTTAAAGCCTTAACCACAATGCAAGAAATATGGAATGTGCTTGTTATCCAAAGACTAGATCAGGTAAGGATACAGAGGCATCACCAGAACAAGAGAATAATTTATTTGACTAATGAATTGAATAAAGAAGTTTCTACTTAGATATAAAGTGATTGCAATATGTAATAGTGAGCAAGAGCTTATGGTCTTCAGTCTCTTTTGATATTAAAACAAAACAAAATAAACAAAAAAAGCAGAAGTGAAACAATGAGGATGAATGGAGGGGATTGAAGTACATTTATCTCTATCATTTGCATAGTACATTCTAAACAACTTTAGAGATCAAAGTAGGAAAAATAAGTAAAATTGAAAATGAATCAAATGTGATCTTGATGTAGGGAAATTTACCAATAATTGGAAATGAATGACATTGGAATGGGAAATAAAACATAGGAGAAGTTGGGCTTTGAATTCAAGAAAATCTGAATTCAATTTTCCAAGGAATCCTCTGCAATATTCATTCCATTCAGCATTATGCCTAGCTATAAGTATGCATATGTGCCATATAGGTCTGTTAGCATAATCTGCATTTCCCTTCTTGGACCATAAACCAGGTAAGAATTAGTAAGCTTTCTTCACCACAATTAGATTCCCTTTTCCTGTTTCTTAATATATGGTATTAATGAAACACTGATTTTGTGAGGATACTTTTCTTAACAAAAGGATTCCAAATGTAAAAGAAAATGGTGTAGACATTATTCTCAAGAAGCTTATAGTATAGTATAGTGCCTGGATATAGTATAGTGCTGGATTTTGGGATAAGTTTAATATGAACAGTGGAATGGGGCCAAAAAGATGATACAAATGTTCTAAGAAAACTTTCAGCCAAAGAATATAGGTCAGGAGAAAAGGGAACTCAAATCCTTAATTTCCTCTTTTGATAAGCAACTGTCTATTAGCTATACTTCTTTTTTTGGGGGGGGATTAGGTTTTTGCAGGGCAATGGGGTTAAGTGGCTTGCCCAAGGCCACACAGCTAGGTGATTATTAAGTGTCTGAGACTGGATTTGAACCCAGGTACTCCTGACTCCAAGGCCGGGGCTTTATCCATTAAGCCACCTAGCCACCCCTATACTTCTAAGTGATGAAGAGCTCATCCATCTTTAATAATCTCTTCATTGCATAAATACTTGTACCTGAACTTAATAGTTCATTATATTTCATTTTTCCTCCATATAAGTGTCCATAAAATGTGGCAAGAAATCATTTAATCATGAAGACAATGTAAAAAAAGAACATGGTGTTCAATAAAAAATTTAAAAATATTACTCGCCCATGTTCTGCAATTCTGCATTAAGAACAGATTCATAAATCAGTGCTCCTATTTCTTGTGTTGATTAATGCAAATGTTTGTTCAAATTCTAGATTATTTATTACTTCATGTATCAAGAGTCAAGCACTCTACAGATATAAAATGACTTTTCTAATCACACAAATAAAAGAACTGTCACTTAACTTCTGACTTCCAAATTGATAGAAAGGGCATGGCAATTTACCCATGTAAGTAAACAATTATCTTTTCTGCTTTTTACTGCTGAAGTTTATGAAAAAAGAAACACTTTTTTTCCTTTTTTGCTATTCTAATTAAAGGGTTTACTCTTTTAGTTGGAAGGTGAAACCAATTGTTAGTAACAATTGATTGCAAGAAGATATTCCTGCGAGATGGGAGCTACAACCATATAAATTATATTTATTCAAATAACAAACTGGAATTTTGCTGAGTAATAGTAAGGAAGGGAAACTTTCCATAAAATCCTAAAGAATTTTTTACATTTTTGGATAAAGAAATTTCAATTTCTGAAACAATTTTCAATGTTTCTAGTCTATAAGAAAGAATTATTTCAAAATGCTATAGGAGTCATCATGGTCAAATTAGATTATATTAATGATAACAAAGCTAAATCTTCTTATATTAGCAATATTGTAAAATCTCACTATTTTAAACTATGTGGAAAGAAAAAAACTGAATTAAAAACAAGGTGAGGGTGGTCCTACTCAAGTCTTCTCTGATCATTCATCCTGATCCATATCTGGCTGTCAGACCCAGATGATTTCAGAGGAAAAATTGAGTCTGGTAACTTTGGACTGTGCTCCATCACTTGCAAACAATGTAAATTCGTGTGGTCCATGACCTATGGTTTTAAGAGCTCCATATGCTCTTTGCTGTGTATGTTGTCCTTGATTAGATGAAGAATTTTACTCTCAAATAATGTGACAGATAGGAGTAGGGCAATCTTACTTTTGTCTTTTAGCAAAGGGAAAACTCAGATAAATTAACTTTTAGAAATTCAGTTCTCTTTTACAAAAGATCACATGTTTCAGGGATTTTCTAACTCAAATGTTTTTTCCTTAGACAGTATATTCTGATTTTTAAAGGTTGCTACAAATATGACCTCTACTTGGCCAGTCATAAGCTAGTTGCTCTCTATTCCCAGCAGGATAATGAAGTGCAAAGATGTTTACCTATTAACCCTCTGTGAAGTATGATTTCACTTAAGATATCTACCCCATAAAGGCCTGGAGAGAATGCATAGTGAACTGGATGACAGTATTATAATTTGAATATATATTTATATATATATATATATATATATATATATACATACATACCCACATAAATGCACAAAAAGAAAGTCTGAGAGACAGAGGCATTAGGGCAGAGTCGAATGTAATGTGAAATTCAACAGAGATAAATGCAAGGACTTACATTTGAATTAAAGAATAATTTTATACTTCAGACCAAGATGACAGAGAGAAGACAGGCGTTGTTTTCTCTGGTTTTCTCTCAGAACCAACACGTATCAAGTTTCTTAACAGATTTGGATCAACAGAAGACACAGAAGAACAGGGGGCAACATCTTTCAACAAGGTCGGTCACAGGGAGAGTGTGAGTTTCCCCAGGGTAGAGAGCATAGACCCAGTGCATGGATGACTAACCTGATAATGACAGAGGTGAGAGGGAGCAGAAGTCTTTGTGGTGTGCACAGGGGGCAGACTGGGCAGGTTCCAGCATCTGGATTAGTGAAGCTCCAATGGGGACATCCATTTGGCCAGCTCAACTGGTCCAGAAGGCCCAGGTCATGGGCCCCCAGCATTCCTTTGAGAGGGCCTGGGTTCCCCAGTTCAAACACAGAAATAGACCCAGGTGTTCACATCTTTCCCCAAGATCTGACTATGGGCAGCAGGATTCATCCAGAGAGAGCCTTTGCTGTTTCTAGCTCTGATGGCCTTGCCCAGTGATGGGGTTGTGTGAGGGTAGCCCAGAGCCAGCCCAGGCATAGGGAGTTGGCCACTGACATTCCCATCACAGACAATTCAGAGAAAGTTTCTGGTATCTCTTAATTTGTTCACAGAGTACCTGGAATTACTGGAGTTACTAGAGTTTCTACCTCAGTAAACACAGAAGGTCTGTGAACGAGCCTCTCCCCAATACAAGACTGAAGGGAAAGCTAACATTTTAAAAATGGGGAAAAAGGACCAGCACAAAGCAGGATCTATTGAATGTTACCTTGGAGGTAAGGATACCTGCTTCAAAAAGGAGGACAGAAGGAATGCTAGATATAAAGTTTCAAAGAATAATATGAATTAATCTCCAATGCAAAAAGACTTCTTAGAAGAGATCAAAAAAGAGTTTAAAATTCAAATGGAAAAATTGGGAAGAGAAATGCAAGAAAAAATTAACATGTTACAGCAGAAATGACAAAAGAAAGCAAATCTTTTAAAAATATAATTTGACAAATACAAAAATATTCCATAAAAACACAATTAGGCAAATAGAAAAGGATAGCAAGTTCTTCAAAAAAATATAAATGACAATATGGAAAAGGAGATGACAAGTTAAATGGAGAATATTCTTCTAGAAAACATAGATTGGAATCTGTGGAAACTAATGATTTTATGAGACACCTGAAGTCTGTCAAAATAAAATTTAAAAAAATGAACAAAAAAGAAGAAAATGTAAAATACCTCATTGGAAAAGCAACTGACCTGGAAAATAGATGCAGGAGAGATAATTTAAATCACAGAACTACTTGAAAACCTGGATACAAAAAAAAAACAAAACCCTAATTCCATACTTCAGGATATGGTTAAGGAGAATTGCCCTGATAACCTGGAACCAGAAGGCAATAGCCATTGAAAGAATCAATTAATCCCCTCCTGAAAGGGATCCCAAAATGAAAACACCAAGTGTGACCAAGCTCGAGTTATTACATAAAGGAGAAAATCTTGCAAGCATCTAGAAAGAAGCAATTTAAATAAAAAGAGCCACAATCAGAATTACACAGAATTTGGCTGAAGGACTTGGAATATGATATTCTGGAGACCAGGGGAGCTTGGATTACAATGAAGAATCTATTGTCCAGCAAAACTTGACCTTCGCTTTTAGGGGAAAAGATGGACATTTAATGAAATTGGTGACTTTCAATCTTTCTCCATAAAAAGGCCAGAACTAAACAGAAAATTTGATCTTCAAACAGGAGACTTAATGAAAAAGCAACCAGGGGAAAAGAAAAAATCCCTGTTATCCAATAAGATCAAATGGTTACATCCTCACCTGAGAGGAAGAGTCTCATAAAGCTTGAGAATTATAACTTTTAAAGGGAGTTTACAAAGACCGAAGGTATGGATATTTATGATACGTCCTTGAATTTGATGGAATGATTTAATAATATATATTTCATTTAAAAAGGGGGAGGGATTGTATAGATATGAGAGGAAGGCGGAGGTTGAATTGGGTAAATTACATGATATAAAAAGGTGCAAAGTATCTACTGCAACAGAGGGAAAGATGAGAGGAAATGAGAACCACCTCAATCTTACTTTCATCAGATATGACTCAAAGAGGAACTAACACACATATTCAGTTTAGTTTAGAAACTTATATTTTCTTTCAAGTGTTAGGAGAGGAAAGGGGAAGGGAAGGAGGGAAAAGATAAAATGTAAGGACAGAATAAAGGGAAAAGAGAAAGGGGAAATAAAAGGGAGGGTGGTGGCTATGGAGGGGAAACACATTGGGGAGGTGATATTCAAAAGCAAAACACTGGGGAGGAGGGATAAGGTGACAGAAGGGGGAAAATACAAATGGAAGGGACAATAGCATGGAGGGCAATAAAAAGTTTGCAATTATATCTATGAATGTGAATGGGATGAATTCTCCCATAAAAGGGAAGTGAACAGCAGAGTACAATATAAACCAGAATCCTACATTATGATACTTACAAGAAGCACATTCAGAAAGAACAGATTATATTATGCTTCAACTGAAGTGAAATAAGTAGGGATAGCAATCCTTATCTCAGACAAAGCAGTTACAAAAAGAGATCACAGAATGGAAAGGCTATATCCTCCTAAAAGGTAACATAGACAATGAAGTTATTTCAATACTAAATGAATAAGCAGAAAAGGGTATAGCATCCAGATTCTTAGAGGACAAGTTAAATGAATGAGGGGAAGACATAGATAGCAAAATCTATGAATGGGGGATCTGAACCTCCCTCTCTCAGAATTAGATAAATCTAACCATAAAATAAATAAGAAGCAAGTTGAGGAGGTGTATAGAATTTTAGAAAACTTAGATATGATAGACCTCTGGAGAAAATTGAATGGCAATAGAAAGGAATATTCCTTTTATCCTGTAGTACATGGCTCCTTCATAAAAAAAAATGATCATATATTAGGTCATTAAAACCTCAGAATCAAATGCATCCTTTTCAGACTATGATGCAATAAAACTCATGAGCACTAAAGTTTCATGGAAAAATAAATCTAAAACTAATCGGAAATTAAAACATATAATTTTATTTCATTTTCATTTATTTAATTTACTTATTTTTGAATTTTACAAATTTCCCACTAATCTCACTTCCCTCCCTCTAACCACCCCCCCCATAGAAAGCAGTCTCGTAGTCTTTACATTGTTTCTATGCTATACATTGATGCAAATTGAATGTGTTGATAGAGAAATCATACTTGTAAGGAAAAAATAAAGTACAATTGCATAATATAACTTTTTAAAAAAATAATTAGAGTCAATAGTCTTTATTCAAGTTCCACAATTCTTTCTCTGGATATAGATGGCATTCTCCATCACACATACCCCCAGATGTTCCCTGATTGCTGCATTGATGAAATGGGCAAAGCCATTAAGATTGATCATCAACCCCACTGCTATGGTTTACAATGTTCTTCTGGTTCTGCTCATCTCACTCAGCATAAATTAATGCAAATATTCATAACCTTCTCTGAATTACCAACCCTCCTAGTTTCTAATAGAATAATATTGTTCCATAACATACATATACCACAATTTGTTCAGCTATTCCTCAATTGATAGACATTTACTCAGTTTCCAATTCTTTGCAACCACAGAGTTGCTATGAATATTTTAGTCCAAATGATGGTTTTACCCCTTTTCATGATTTCTTCAGAGTACAGACCAAGTAGTGGCATTGTTAGATCAAAGGGTATGCACATTTTTATTGCCCTTTGGGTGTATACATAACATAATTTTAAAGAATGAGTAGATCAAATACCAAATCATTGAAAGAGTCCATGATTTAATCCAAGACAATGACAATAACATGACAACATATCAAAACTTATGGCATAAAACCAAAGCAGTTAGTAGGGCATATATTATATCTCTTAATGCTTACATGAATAAAATGGAGGAAAAGGAGATAAATGAACTGAACATGCAATTAAAAAATGAGAAAGAACAAATTAAAAGACCCCCCAATTAAATACTAAATTAGAAATTCTGAAAATTAAAGGGGAAAATTATAAAATTGAAAGCAAGAAAACTACTTATTCTTTGTTTTAGGTTTTTGCAAGGCAAATGGGGTTAAGTGGCTTACCCAAAGCCACACAGCTAGGTAATTATTAAGTGTCTGAGGTCGGATTTGAACTCAGGTATTCCTGACTCCAGGGCTGGTGCTCTATCCACTGTACACCTAGCTGACCCTACAGGAAAAATATTGAACTAATAAAATCAGAGATGGTTTTACGAGAAAAAAAAACAATAAAATAGGTAATCCTTTGGTTAATTTGATTAAACAAAGAAAGAAGAAAACTAAATTACTAGTATCAAAAATGAAAAAGATGAATTTACTACCAAAGTGGAGGAAATTGAAGTAATATTTTGAAACTATTTTTGCCCAATGTATGACAATAAACTTGATAATTGTAATGGAAGAATATTTATTTATTTTTACTTATTTAAGGCAGTTGGTTTAAGTGACCTGCCCAAGGTCACACAGGAAATTATACAGTGTCTGGGAGAGCAGATTTCCTTCTTACTCCAGGGCTGGTGCTCTATCTGCTGTGCCATCTAGCTGCCCCAAAATGGAAGAATATTTTTAAAAATATAAATTATTCAAGTTTAAAGAAAACTAAATACTTAAATAAACGTATCTCAGAAAAAGAAATTCAACAATCCTCATTGAATTCTCTAAGAAAATAAATTCCCAGGGACAGATGGATTCACAAGTCAATTCAAAGAAAAAATTTTCCAATTCTATATAAACTATTTGACAAAATAGGTGAGAAAGGAAGGAGTCTCCTTCTGAGACATGAATATGGTGCTTATACCTAAATCAGGAAATGTGAAAACAGAGAAAGAAAATTTAGATAAATTTCCCTAATGAATGTGAATTAAAAATTTTTTTAATAAAATATTAGGGGCAGCTAGATGGCACAGTAGAAAGAACAACAGCCCTGGAGTCAAGAGAACCTGAATTCAAATCTGGTTTCAGATACTTAATAATTACCTTGCGGTATGATCTTTGGGAAGTCACTTAACCCCACTAACTTGCAAAAACCAAAACCATAATAAGAAATAAAAATAAAATAAAATATTAACAAAGCAAATACAAGTTATCTCTAGTTTAATATATTAAGATCAAGCAGGATTTTTACCAAGAATGCAGGGTTATTTCAATATTAGGAAATCTATCAGCAAAATTGATGATATCAATAAAAATACTAACAGAAATCATATGATTATCTCAATAAATATAAAAAAAGCTTTTGACAACTATAGTATTGATTTGAATTAGCATCTATCTGAAACAGCAACAAGCATTATTTGTAATGGGGATAAACTAGACCCTATTCCAATAAGATCAGGGGTGAAATAAGGATTCTGATTATCACACTATTAAACAATATTGTATTAGGAATGTTAGCTTTAACAATAAAAGGAGAAAAAGAAATTGTATGAATGAATATTGGTAATGAAGAAATAAAATACTCACTCTTTTTAGTTGATATGATGGTTACCTAGATAACCCTAGAAAAATTCGTAAAAACCACTGAAGATAATTAGAAGCTTTAGCAAAGCCACAGGATATAAAATAAACCATAAGCCTATACAAATTATCAGCCTTTTCATATGCTACTAATAAGATACAATAGCAAGTAAAATAAAGAGAAATCTCATTTAAAATAACTTCACACAACATAAAATACTCAGAAGTCTACCTCCCAAGGTAGTCTCAGAAATTTTCTGAAAACAATTATAAAACACTTTTCACACAAATAAAATCTAAATAACTGTGCAAATATCAATTGCTCATGATTAGACCAAGCTAATATAATAAAAGTGATGATACTATTTAAATTCAATTACTTATTTAGTACCATACAAATCAAATTTCCAAAAAAATTACTTTAGTGAGCCTAGGAAAAATAATAACTCAATTTATATGGAAGAGCAAAAGGTCAAGAATATCTTGGGAATTAATAAAAAATAGAAAGGAAGGTGACAGTGAAACTAGATCTAAAATTATATTATAAAGCAGCAGTCATCAAAACTATTTGGTACTAAGAAACATTGGATTATTGGAATACATTAGGTTCAGTAAATAATTATTCACTTTTTGATAAATCCAAAGATGTAAGCTTTTGAGGAAAAAAAGTCACACTGAAAATAAATTGCTGGGTAAATTGGAAGATAAAATGGTAGAAACTAAGCAAAGCCCAACATCTCACAGCCTATACCAAGATAAGGTTGAAGTGGGTTCAGGATTTAGATGTAAAAGGTAATATTGTAAGTCAATTAGGAGAACAAGGAATAGTTTACCTATAAGATCTAAGGAAAGGGGAGTAGTTTATGACCAAAAAGAGATAGAGAATATTATAAAAAACAAAATGAATAATTTTGAATAATTTAAATAGAAAAGATTTTTCACAAACAAAACCAATGTACTAAGATTAAAAGGAATGTAGTAAGTTGAGAAACAATATTCACTGCTAGTCTTTCTGACAAAGGACCCACTTTAAAAATAAATTGAGTCAAATTTATAAAAATAAAAAGTTATTTCTCATTTAATAAATGGTCAAAGGATATAGAAAGGTAATTCTTAGACAAAGAAATCAAAGCTATCTATAGTTATATGAAAAATATTGCTTTAAATCATTATTGATTAGAGAAATGCAAATTCAAACAGCTTTGGGGTACCATTTTGCACATCTCAGATTGGTCAATATGACTAGAAAGGAAAATGCTGGAGTAGATGTGGGGAAAACCCAAACTTTTGGGAAAACAATTTGGAATTATGCCCAAAGGGCAACAAAAATAAGCATACCATTTTTTCCAGAAATACCTCTACTGGATCTGTATCCTGAAGAGATCATGAAAGAGGGTAGAAATCACATATGGACAAAAATATTCATAGTAGCTCTTTTTTTTAATAGTGGCAAAGAATTAGAATTGAGGGAATGTCTATCAACTGGGGAAGGGCTAAACAAATTGCGATGTATGTATGTATGTGTTGGAACACTATTGTTTTATAAGAAATAATGAGGAATAGAATTTCAAAAACAGTCTGGAAAGACTTGCAAGAATTGATGCTGAGTGAAATGAGCAGAACCAGAAGAACATTATGTATATTAACAACAAAATGGAATGACGATCAAACATGATGGACTTGTTCATTTTAACAGTAAAATAATCAGACAATTTTAAAAGTCTCATGATGGAAAGTACTATCCATATCCAGAAAAGGAACTGTGGAGATTAAATGAAGACCAAAGCTTATTATCTTCAATTTTTAAAAATTATCTTATGTATTATGCAACTTTGTCTCTTTCTAATTTTTTCCTTCTGATTCTTCTCTCACAACATGTTCAATATTTATCTATGATTAGCATAGTTATAAATATAGAGTTTATATTATATTACTTTCTTTCACAGGGAGGAAAGAGGGGAAGGGAAGGTGGGGATAAATTTGCAAAATTCAAAACCTTGTTAGAAAAATGGATTGGAAAAAAATGGATTGGTAAAAATTACCATTTCATGCAGTTGGAAAAACAAATAAATGAAATATTTAAATTAAATAAGAAAGATGTTCAAATCAAATGACACTTAAGAAAAAATACTTTTATGCATATGAGACATAAAAATTATGAATAGAAAGCAATTTATCTTTCCAAAAAAGTGAGAATTATAGTGAACTTCGAGCATGAAGATTAGTAATAACTGTTTTATGGAAGCCAAGAAAGCTAATGCAATCAGGTGCCATGAAAGGTATATCTTTCAGGTCTAGAGAGGTGGTTGCCTTTCTAGCTTCTGCCTTTGTCACAGCCCATCTGGAATATTGTATTCATTTTTGATGACCATTGTTTAAGAAGAACATGACTAAGTTGGAGAGTGTTCAGTCATAAAAGTAGTAGAAGACCTTGAGTTCATATAATACTGAATCAAGCAATCTCTAGGCCAAGAAAAATATTATAATTTTTCATTGTATTGGAAACAAATCTTCTAATTTTTTTTGTACTGTTAAAGTGTGCTCAATTCTGTACAGGTTTTCATAAATTCCATTTAGCAGTAAGTCTGGAAACAGACACCCCCTATGTATCTCTTTGTCTTTAATTCTTACATCATTTTGAACTTAACAGTAATTACCTTTATGTTTCATCTTGGTTATATATACTTGCCCTTGGGGCATGTGTACTATTTGCTGCTCATGTACAGTAGACTCTACCCCACATCAGGTATTAACCAATCCTTAAAAATCACTCTCATTGATTCCACCTCAGAAGTATATTTAAAGAGGGTCTCATCACCTGCTCAGTCTTTTTCTTTTTCTACTTGACTCAGTAAGTCTTCAACATGACTACTTCCTTCATTTCTCTTTCCTTCTTAGCTGTCCAAGCTGTTACTCCCAGCCCAGCCCGTAACTCTCTCTTCTTTGCTTAACTTCATTATCTACTTAAAAACAAACCAAAAAAGCAAATCAAAACATCCCAATTTTCTTCTTCTTGTTAAAGAATCCAACTTTTTCAAATCTGGCCTCAGACACTTAATAATTGCCTAGCTGTGTTACCTTGGGTAAGTCAGTTAACCCCATTTCCTTAAATAAATAATATTTTTTAAAAAGAATTAAAAAAAGAATTTAACTTTTTGATTTGTAATAATCTGCATAGTTTTGCAGCAACTTATGAATTAAATTCCAAATCTTTTTCCTTTTCAAAAAATGCATTTATTTTCATCCATATGTATGGAACAGTCAGGTTAGTATTTTACATAAATATTTTGTTGAACATGCTTACAAATTGCTAATTTTTGGCAAGAAGAATCAGGATTAAGAGAAAGATATATGAGATAATTTTTATGAGGTATTCATAAGAATCAGAGGGGTGGTTTTTTGAGTGTTTGTGTGTGTGTGTGTGTGTGTGTGTGTGTGTGTGTGTGTGTGTGTGTTCTGTTTTGTTTTGCTTACTCTGCATGGGGATAATATAGTCCATAACTAGTCAAAAACAGTTTTCCTAGCTCTGTGGACTGCCAAAAGGAGCTGCTTCCATCAAGGTTGCCCATCTCATCATGTTGTTGTTGATGTGTACATTGTTTTCTTGGTTCTATTCTCTTCACTCAGCATCAGATCCTGTAAGTCATTCCTTGCTTCTTGAGAGTCTGACCATTTATGATTTCTTATAAAACAATAGTATTCAGGTACTATAACTTGTTTAGCCATTCCCCAATTGATGAACATCCCCACAATTTCCAATTCTTTGCCTCTAGAAAAAGAGTTTCTATGAATATTTTGAAACATGAAGGATTTCTCCCATTTTTCAGAATTTCTTCTTAAGAAATAGAGCTAGTATTTGGAATTACTGTGTCAAAAGGTATCTACAGTTTTATTATTCTTTGGGCATAGTTCCATGCTGCTCTCCAGGAAGGTTGGATCCATTCACAACTCCAGCAGCAATGCATCAATATTCCAATCCTCCCAAAACCTTTCCAACATTTATCATCTTCCTTTTTTTCTCATCTTGGCTAATCTACTAGGTGTGAGATGATACCTCACTTATGGTCTAATCAATAGTAATTTGGAGCATTTTTTCATATGATTATATATAGCTTAAATTTCTTCTTTTGAAAATTGCCTGTTCATATCCTTTGACCATTTATGAATTAGACAATGACTTGTGGTCTTATAAATTTGATGCAACTCTATATATTTTAGAAATGACATCTTTATCAGAACCCCTGGTTGTAAAAATTGTTTCCCAGTTGTCTGCTTTCCTCTTAATTTTAGCAGCATTGATTTTATTAGTGCAAAAACTTTATTAATTTAATATAGTCAAAATCATTCAATTTGCAGTTTATAAGGTGCTCTAATTCTTGTTTGGTCATAAATTTATTCCTTTTCCATAGATCAGAAAGATGGAGTATTTTTTTGTCTATTAATTTATCTATGGTATCACTCTTTAGGTCTAAATTCTGTACTCATTTTGGTATAGGGTATGAAATATGGATCTATGCCTAGTTTTTGCCATACTATTTTTCCAGTTTTCCCAACAATTTTTGTAAAATAGTGAGTTCTTATCCAAGAGACTGATGTCTTTAGGTTTGTTACATAGTAGATTGCTGTAGTCATTTATTGAGGTTTCTTTTGAACCTGTCCTAATCCAACGATCCATTATTTTATTTTTTAAGAAATACCAGGCAATTTTGCTGACGGTTGCTTTATAGTATAGTTTTTTTTTTAATCTGGTAGAGCTAGGCTATGTTCCTTTACATGTTTTTCATCAGTCCTCTTGCTATTCTTGCCCTTTTGCCTCTATAGATATATTTTGTTAATATTTTTCTAGCTTAGTAAAATAGTTATTTGGTAGTTTGATTGCTATGGCATGGAATAAGTAATTTATTTTGTATAGAATTGCCATTAAGTGAAGCAAAGCCTATTCTCTCTCTCTCTCTCACTTTACTCCCCCCACCCACCCAGGGTACTTAACTCCTTGTTACATAAAGCACCAGTTAATTCAAACTCTAATCTAATTAACTGTAAGAATCTTACAAACTCTCTAAGTATTGAAAGACTGGATGTTTCACCTGAAACCTTTACAAATGATTATGAGTTACCTTGTCCTCATTAGACAAGGTGTTAATCACTGTGTGATTAAAGTGAGTAAAAGGATAATGAGGCACTTAAATTTAAAGTTAAGACTCTGGCTTTTCTTCAGGACTTTTGTCTCAAATTTAGTGATGTGATCTCTGACCTCCACAATGGAGAGATAAAGTCCAATTATACCCATATCATTTAGGCTCATTCTCTTCAATTATATTTCACCCTCTAATTGTCCTTAGAGAACTAAATTTCTAAAGAATGAGAAGTGTTATATCTTCCCTTTTAGGGTTGTATACAATTTCGTAGTCTTGACCAACATTTGTTTTGTTTTGTTCTGTTTTTTCTTTCTCCTCTTTGTTTACCTGTTTTATGGAACTCTTGACTTGTATATTTCGTTATGGACTTCTGTGTTCAGTTCTGGTCTTTGTGTCAGGAAATTCTGGATGTCCTCTTTTTCCTAGATCATTCATCATTTTCTCTAACAGTTTATGCTGAATTTTGCAGGACAGTACATTCTGGGTTGTAATCCCAGGTCTTTTGCTCTCTGAAATATGCTATTCCAGGTCTTCTGATCCTTTAATGTTTAGACTGATAGGTTTTGTGTGAGAATGATTGTGTTTCCTTTATATTTTAATTATTTTCTTTTTGCTGTTTGCAATATACTCCCCTTTATTTGAGAGTTCTGGAATTTGGCTGTTACAGTCTTCGGAATTTTAATCATGGGTTCTTTTTCTGGATGGGTTCTGTGGATTCTTTCAATGGTTATATTATTATCTCCTTCTAGTAGATTCAGACAGTTTTCCCTTATAATTTCCTGCATGATGTTTTCTAGGTTCTTCTGTTGGTCCAGGCTTTCTAATAGTCCAATGATTCATAGATTATTTCTTCTGGATCTAATTCCAGATTTGTTTTCCCCTTTTCCCTGGAAAGTAATTTACATTTTTTTTTCTGCAAGGCAATGGGGTTAAGTGGCTTGCCCAAGGCCACACAGCTAGGTAATTATTAAGTGTCTGAGGTCAAATTTGAACTCAGGAACTCCTAACTCCAGGGCCAGTGCTCTATCCACTGTGCCATCTAGCTGCCCCTAATTTACATTTTCTTCAACTTTTTCAGCCTTTATATTTTGTTGGATGGAATCTTGTAGACTCATTGATTTCTATTTGTTCAATTTTAATTTTTAGGATTTTATTTTCTTTAGTTGTATTCTGTGTTTCCTTTTCCAGTTGGTTATTTTTACTTTGAACAAAATTCATTACTTTGGTCAATTTTTCATAATTTTCCTGCCTGACTTTCACTTCTTTTTTTCCATTTTTTTCTTCTTCCTCCCTTCTTTGGTTTTTAAATTCTTTTTTAAGCTCTTTGATGAGATTTTGTATTTGAGTCTAATTTATAGATTGCTTTGATACTTTCCCTGTGAATGATTTTTCTGTTTTCTTCTTCAAACATGGCATTCCTGTCATCTTTGTTTGTAGCTTTCTATAGTTAGAGAGCTCTTTTAGGGTTTATATTTTGTTTGTTTGTTTATCTTTTCTGGTTTAGCTCTGCTCCTAAGGTACAGGGAGACAGGGAGTATAGATCCAAGGGTTTTTGGTTGTTTTTGTTTTTGTTTTTGTTTTTCCTGGGACTAATTCCTGTCTTGTCATTGGACAAGATGTTACCTATGCTGTCCAGATCTTGCCTTTGCAGAGGATTTTTTTTCCCCTTTATGTCTAGGTTCTGACTTAACAGTGGTTTGGTTTTTGACCCAGTCCTTTCTTTTACCTTGGAGTGCTTTGGGTTCAGAATTTGTTTAGGGCTGGAGTTATCCCTGTTGCCTTGCTATCTAGCTGCTAGAATCTCTGCTGTTGTTAAGCAGTCAGTACTTGGATTGCACTTGGCTAAATGCCCCCGCCCCACCTTCCCCTTTCCCATTTCTTGGACTTCCACTTTCCCCCCAAAGAAACAGACCTTCACTGACGATCCTCCACGATGTCTATGGTTGAAAAGTTCTTTTGAGTCTTTTCTTTAGTTTGAATGTCAGAGTAAAGGCTTAATTTATCCTTGGTAGGCAGAAGCTCTGGGAGCATATTAGTTTCACACTACCATCTGGGCTCTGCCCTGGAAGTTCCCAAGCCTTTTCTCAACTTCCTGACCCAGAGAATCTGATGATTTTGTCACCTAAAACAAACCTGAGCTAGCTCTCTCCGATGTCTCCAACCCCAAATGTTTTAGCAACAATGTGACAATCATTTGAAGAAACTGGATGGTAATAGAAACTGAGAGAAGAAAATGAATAATTGCTATATAGAAGATAGAATAGATATGTTTCATTTGGTCTTAGTGTACAGAACTAAGAATAATGGGTTCAGATTGTAAAGAGGAAAATTTAGATTTGATCTCTGGAAAAATTTGTTTTAAACAATTAATTAATTATATGTAAATATAAAATGTGCTGCATTGAAAAGTGATTTTTATTGAAAGAAAAACCTTTAGAAGTTTTCAAACAGAAACAACTAGTTGGGTAGGTTAAAGTGGGAACATTATTATGATATGGGTTGGACTAGATGTCTGTTGACAGAATCTTTGAAATTCTATGCTCCTGTGACTTGCCAATTTGGCTGTAAATAACTCACGTGGTATATGAACCCAGAATGTCTTGGTGCCATTTCCGATGGCACATTCTTCCTAGTTTATATTATACTTGTATAGTAATTCCTTTTATCTCATTTCCCCATTGGACAACTGTATTGATAAATTTGTAATAGTTATAGCACAGTTCACTACTTTTCCTCTTAAACTTTTAAATTTTCTGTACCATGGTCCAGTAGTATGTCCTTAACAATTAGTTGAACTACACTAGTTTTTATAAAAGAGATTTACCAACAAAAAGACCTTTACACTAAGATCAAAATTAAACCAAAAAAACCTATTTCCTCATTACTGGAAGTTCATTCCATCTAGAGTGAGTTGAAACTTAAAATTCAATAATGGTGAGACTCATGTGTGGAGAACAAATACCAAGAGGTTTTCTGTACTCCTTGGTCTTTTTCCCTTTGTGGAATTCTCATGAAATTTCCTTTAGAGATTTTTTTCTACTGATACCTGAAGATTGATGCTTTTCTGTAATCTATAACCAGTATTCTTATCTATTATGAGGATTCATAATCCCTAAAGCTTCTGCCTTCTTTGAATATTTGTTTGTCCTTTGTTAAGTACTTTCTCTATTAGATACTGCTAGTACTTCTGGTTGAAGGTAGGAAGTGTTATGACTCTGATTAATCCCCTGAACTCAGAAGTTCACCTAAATACTCCCTATTTTAAATATTATTTCACTTAAGAATAGAAAAAAAAATAATAAACTTTTTTTTAAAGAGGTGCCAGTTATATATAGACACCATATGAAAAATAGGACCTACAGTCCTTTTGCCTTCATTTTGCTTCCCTCACTACCTAGGAGTTCAAGAGGAAAATCATTATGTGATTTTTCACTTTGTATGTGAAATTAAATATAACTCCATAGTCTGAGTCATTGGATTTTTCTAATCTAGAAGAATTAAGAAACTTTCTGTCATCACATAGTCCCTAAATCATGCATACCTGTAAACAGGCTATAAATTGGAAAATAATAAATTAGAACCAGGTAGGAGATATCAACACATACTCTTTATAACCTAGGCAGGAAAAATTTAAAAACACTCTAAGAACAGGGACTTTTGGACATTTCCACAATAACCTTATGGAGGAAGGGGCAAAGTGGTAGGAAAGACAGAATATGGATTTATGATTTTATAAGTACAGGGATCAGCATATTTGGAAAGCAAGACAGATAAGTAATTCATTAATCATTTAAAGTAATAGAAAATGGGTCACAGAGAATTTAAGTGATTAATTAAAATGATTGTATAGTCATGTGACATGAAGGACTTAAACCTAGGTATTTCTGACAGTAAGACTGACCTCCATACTCAGTCAACAAAAAAATGTATGAGTCAAATGGTTTAAGATAGAAGGAGCCTTAGAGCTTAACCAGTCTAACCCTTTCCTTTTTCCAGATGAAGAGAATTAGATTCAGAGAAATTAACATTTTTAATAAAGTTCACAGTGAGCCATAAGGAGAACTCACATTTCTCTCCTCCAAAACCTGTGTTTTTCCAATGCAGCAGCACTGTGCTATGTTGATAAATGGTCATGATATCCTCTCACCCACCAAAAAATATTATTTATTTTAAATATTATTTTTTATAAATTTTGCATTTCAAATTCTTGCCTTTTATTTCACCTCTCCAACACCCATTAAGGCAAATAATATGATATCAATTATGCATGGAAAATTGTGTAAAACATATTTCCACATTAGCTATATTCAAAAGGATATAAAAGAAAAAATTTCAGTTTGAATTCCAGATTTATCAGTTCCCTCTCTAGAAGTATATTTTTTCATCATGAATCCTTTGCAATTGTTTGGATTATTGTATTGCTCAGAGAAACAAAGCCTTTCATGTTTGATCATCACTACAATATTGCTCTTACTATGTACAATGCTCTCCCAGTTTCTCTCACATTACTTTTCATAAGTTCATATAGGTTTTGACATTTTTTTCCCTGAAACTCAATTCCTTCATCATTTCTTTTAGCACAATAGTATTGTATCAAAAACTAATGCTGGGGCAGCTAGGTGGTGCAGTGAATAGAGCCCCAGCCCTGAAGTCAGGAAGATCTGAGTTCAAATCTAGCCTCAAACATTTAATAATTGTCTAGTTTTATTACCTTCCCAAGTCACTCTTAATCCCATTGCCTTAAATAAAAAAAATTTTTTAAAAATCTAATGTCTTAATTTGTTCTACTATTCTTTAACTGATGGAGATCCCCTCAATTTCCAATTCCTCCCCTTTACAGAAAAATCTGCTATAAATATTTTTGTACATATAGGATATTTTTTTTCTTTTATCTGTTTGGGATGCATACTGGGTAATAATATTACACAGTTAAAAGTTTTTTAATAGCCTTTTGGTAATAATGCCAAATTTATTTCCAGAATGATTATTCCATTTCAAATCTCCACCAATAGCTCATTAATGTCCCTATTTCCCCACCCCATTCCTCCAATATTTATCATTTTTGATAGTTGTGAGGTGATACCTCAGTGTTCTTCTAATTTTAATTTCTCTAATAAATATGATTTAGAGCATTTTTAAGCCTTTAGATTGTTTAGTTTTCATCTTCTGAAAACTGCTTGTTCATATCCCCATACCAGTTATCAATTGAGGAATGGCTCTTATGTTTATAAATCTGACTCAGTTCTATACTCCATGTACATTGGAAAAATGTTCTTCATCAGAGAAACATATTTATATGCCATTCTACTATCTGCTTTTGAAATGGGTGAGGTCATTCCATTCATATCCAAAGTCATGGTTACTGTGCATTTTCTTCCCAACATCTTCTGTTTCTTTCTCTTTCTTTTCATTCTGTTCCTCCTCAAGTCTATTTGACTTCTAACCAGTTCTTCCTTTCATCTCATGTCTGCTTTATTGTTGCACCCCCACCAAAAAAAAGAACTTTTATGACCTTCCTTTAATATTTTCTTAAAGGCTGAGTTACTGAGTGCAGTTTGAAATATTTTCTTTTTGATCTGGGAGCTCTGAAATTTGGATATGATATTCTTAAATGTTTCCATTAGGAGATAGCTTTAAGGAAATGATCAATGTATACTTTCAATTTCTATTTTACCCTCTAGATCTAAGATATCAGAGTAGTTTTCCTTGATTACTACTTGCAATTTGGTGGCTAAGATCTTTCTTTGATTATTTTCAGGTGATCCAATAATCCTTAATTTTTCTCTTATCAAACTATTTTGATTTTCTGATGAGATATTTCACATTATACTTTATTTCTTTTGACTTTATTTTATTGTTTCTTAGCTTCTCATGTAATATTTAGCTTCCATTAATTCAATTCTAATTTACAATGAATTATTTTCTTTAGTGAAATTGTGTGTCTTCTTTTTTCCAGTTGGTGAATTATTTTTTTTTTGGTTTTTTTAAATGTCTATTGAATTTTTCTACCTCCTTTCCCATTTGAAATATTCTACTTTTTTTCAAAAGTTCTTTTCTTCTGTTAACTTTTGTTCCATGTTTGCCCTTAAGTCAATTTTGGTTCTCTTAATAATTTGTTATTTTCTACAGTAATTTTATGAGACTATTTTATCAAGTTGATCTTTTTTCCCACAGTTTTCTTGCATATTTTTACTTTTTCCAAATTTTTCATCTACCATTCTTATATCTTTCTTTAATTCTTTCAGCAATTCTTGTTCAGCTTCAGTTCAATTAACATTTTTTAGACTTTTAGACAGTTTTTCATACTATTATCTTATTACTGTAGATCTTGGCTTTTGTTTCAGGAGTAATTTTTAAAATCAAATTCTTTTTTATTGTTTGCTCTTTATCTAAGCCTAATGCTTGATTTTGAATTTTGCATTAAAGTTGAACTCTGCTCAGCTGGGGAAGAGGAGATATTGTTCTAAGCTTCAGGATTTTTATGCTTGTTTCAAAAACTGGTTATGGAGCAGCTAGGTGGTATAGTGGATAGAGCACCAGTCCTGGAGTCAGGAGGACCTGAGTTCAAATCTCATCTTAGACACTTAATAATTACCTAACTGTGTGACCTTGGGCAAGTCACTTAACCCTATTGTCTTGCAAAACAAAACAAAATGAAAATTGGTTGTAGATGCAAATTTTGGGACCTTCCGAGATGGTGCAATCCTTGAAGAACTATGGTTTGAGTTCTGCTGGACTTTGCTTGGTCTTTACCAGGGAAGATGTCCTATGTTCCCTTTGACTTGGAACTGAGACTAGGGCCTTGCTCCCTTGTGACTCACCACCTCTTTTCCTTGCAAATCCTCTTTGCACTCCTCTTTCTTTTGCACTCTTCTTTTCCCTTAAACTGCAACTCAGAACTGCATATTGACAATAGAATTTACTTATCATTACAAGCTGTACTCAATACTAGCAAAGGGCACCAGTAATCACTTTCTGAGGATCAGAATTTCTATTGACATCTTCTGCCTACCAGAAAAAATTCTCATCCTATTTTTACTTTTCTTGAGTTGACCACTTTAAAATTCAGTTTTCAATTTCAGTTAATAGTATGAGCTGTTTAGAAATAAAAGAAGTATGACTTCATAAATCTTGTGTTAAGACAAGGAGTTTCACTATATTCTTATTATAAAACTTAGGTTTGTAATTCATAATAGATCCAAATAAATTTTCAGTTGTTGATTCAATTCATGAAACATGGTTCTCATATCATTTAGCAATTATTAAATGATTCCAATGAACTAGTTGTATTATCATATCTTATATTTTGTATATTCAAACTGGCATGTTTGAATTTATTTATGTTTTGTCTTTCTTCAAGTGCCAGTAGGTCCATATTAAATACTTATTAACTGATTAATTTTAATTTAAACAGAAAGTGCACATTCCACATTTAAGATATTTTTATTTTGTAAGGAGTATGCTGTGGAAAAGAATGAAACTTGAAGTATTCTTTCAAAGTTGTTTGCAGGGGAATGTTGAGTGCATAGGTGAGTGGCTGCCTTTAATCTGCCAAATTGCCTCTACCACCAGCCATAAATGTCATGACTTCTTGAATTCTGTATGTTGCTTTGCCTGTTATTATACTTCCAGTAGAATTAATCTTTAATGGCTGAGTCAAAAAAGATTTAAAATCGAAACAGATAAAAACAAATGCTTACCTTTTAAAGGAAAGGTAACTTTCCTAGATAAAGAAGAAAATGATGTCAATCTCAGTTGCAGACTGTACTGTGCTTATGATCTCTGGAAGAGCCCTGCTGTTTCAACAAAGTGCTTGTCATTTTTTCGGGGGAGATGGAGAAGAGAATAGCAAAGAAGGTTTTATCAACATCCCTTATGCATCACCATAGATGTGGGGCATAGAAGGGGATATTATCTTAATCCTCCTAGTCCAGAATTACTTCATAACTTCATAGGCAGTATTTTAAGTAGGAATCTCATATATAGGTGATTTAAAATTCCACTGCAAATCACATTCAGTACCCAAAAGTCTGTGACTTAACAATGAGTGTCATTTAAGGGAAAAGCAATATTTTTTTAAGAAAAATAAGAATAAGAATTTTCATAGATTGTCTAATTCCTTCATATATATGATCTGCTTTTCAAAGAGTCCTTATAGTACTGAAATTGTCTCTGGTGATAGAAAAGACTAAAATGACAAAGAAGAAGCAAACATTTTTGGTTTTAACAAAGTTGTTTATTAGTTATTTTCAGTGTTTTGTTGTTGTTCCATCTGTTGCTTTTCAGGAGATGACTGTGAAAATAAGTCAAAGGAAATAGCTAAGAGACTATTTAGCTTTTAGCTTTTTTTTTCCTTGGGTCTTGGTTTGTAAATATACCCCAAAATAATACTCCCAGAAAGGAGAAGAAAAGATATATTCTGGAGGAGTTGGTTGTCAAATTAGAATTCTCCCAACAAACAGGGGATATTTCTTAATTATTAGAAATACAAAAATGAGAAGCGGCTCTAATACACTGTGGATAAGCAAGGCGATGCAAGAAATTAAAAGTAACCACCATCTCTTTCTTCTGAAAGTGAACATGTTGTTCTTTTTTGTCATTTTCTTTGAGGTGGGAGGATGAGAAATTGGCATATGTGACAATTCTAGGACAAAAGAAAAGACATTTCTCTAAAAATAATTGTTGTATGCTTTGCAGACAAAACTGTTAATACAAATGAAAATTATTCAGATATAATTAAGGTGGAAAGAAAAAAGTAACACTTCATCATTATGTTTGAGTGCAGAGAAGAACAAGTTGACTATTGGTACAAAACAGCATAACTGAATAATTAACTAACTATCACATGGAAAACAACTTTTTACTGAGAAATATACTTTTGCTCTTCATTTTCAAAGAAGTTGGAGAAAAAGTGGTATAGGCTAAGAAAAAAAATGTTTCCATAAAAACTAAGCATATCTAATAAGAATGAATTTAATTTATGTGTTGAAAAAAATCTAAAAGAAAATTAAAACATCTCCAAGGAATTCTCCTCAAAGGTGCTTCATTTTCCTCTCATTAGAACTTTGAGAATTCCTCGTAGTTCTCCATGCAGATGAAACAAAGATCTACAGATAGAGATAAAGAGGCAGAAGCAGAGAGACAGAAAAAAAAGACAGAGAGATGAAAAAGATCAATTTTTAAACTGATAATTTGGATAATAAAATTTGAAATCTAATATGAGTTTGAATGGTTGGTTGGTCAATCTACAAGAAATATTTTGAAGTTCACAGCAGCTGCAATTTTGCTTTTCTTCAGTCATTTAGTAACATAGATATTTTTTTTTCCAATTTGTGGAATAGCAATTTACATCTACAATGAATCCCAAAGAACCTCTCCTGCTCTAGCACTCTAGTCATGTGCTCCAATTGACTTTTTAAAAATTAAAAAAAAATTATTTAAGGCAACAGGGTTAAGTGACTTGATTAAGGTTGCACAACTAATCAATTATTAAGTGTCTGAGGTAAGATTTGAATTCAGGTCCTCTACACTCCAGGGCATTATTCACTGTGCCACCTAGCTGCCCCTCCAATTGACTTATCCAGTGAGACTTCAAAAAAATAGGATTGATAGTCTTTCCTTCACAAGGGGGAATTTGAAGATACTAAGGAGAGGTAAGACAAAAATATAAATTTTCCATTTGCTTCTAATGTAGCCAAAATTTTCAACTGCCAGTTTAGATTTGAATTCCTGGTTCCTGCACACAGAATTCCATTGTTCTACTTGGTACTAAGTATGTCATGCTGCAGGACTCATTCTTGGTATGGCTTAGAAACTATCTAGATTTAACTGAAGGTAAGACAAAGCAAGCATAAATTGACATTGTGGCATCCATTATGTCTTATACTGTATACAAAACTGATAGGAGCAAGGGTCACAGCAGAGACAAATAAGTCTCAATTAAACTTCATTTTCTATTTGTTCAAGCACCAAATAAATTTTGCCTTTTTTAGGAGCTGAGGTCCGCTGAAAAGATTCACTTTAAGACATCCATATGAATAGCTCTTCAGTTACAAGATTGAGGGGATTGGAACAGAGAGTAGTTAATTGTGGGAATTAAGTAAATCACATTTGCTCCATTTTGCAACTTAATTCTGGAACTAGATCCATTTCTTTTCTATTTAATCCTGGGACTAATTCAACTTATATTTTTGTGAGAAAACTTTTTGCAGTTGTGAGAAGTAAGAAAAAATAGGGGTTTATTTGAACCTAGTCCTTTGAGGTTGGGATACTGGACCTCCTCTACTTCCTACTTTCGAGATATTTAACTAAAGACCTTGGCTATGCTGACCAGAAACCCTGTTAGATCTAAAGATCAATGCAAAAAGTTTTCTCACAATTAAGAATTTTAAGCTTAATTGTCTTATCTGAAAACTGGCCACATACTGATCAATCAATTATTGTTTGCATGTTCCTTTGATTATTTAGAAATACTAGGGAAAATGGAACATCTCTTTTTCTGAATTCAGGGAATTTTACCTCTTCATTTTCGCCCTCCCAATTTAAAGTTGCTAATCTTTCTTACAATTTGAAATCAGATTACCTAATATTGTATCCTGTCAATTGTTTCCTTGTAATTAATTGCTTTTATTTGATCAATTGTTTTTAATATATCTGTTTCCTCCCTGTATTCAGGGTTAGAACTAAGCTTAGGAGGTCTGGTTCCTAATTTTTTGTGTAATTCTTATGCCTTGCTTAATAAATTGATACACTCATAAAATCACACATTTATTTCCTCAGTAAATTCAGTTTTCAACTGTCATAACAGGAAGAATGTTTTTTCCAGCAGACTGAAATAAAATAGGTTCCTAATACCGGAGGTAGCACAAATTTATTCTTTGACTGAGAGAATCTATGACCTGAGAATTACATAATTTGAAAATGTGAAAAGGATATTAGAGGCCCTTCACTACAACCAATCTGGATTGCAGAGTGGTCTCTAAGGCATCTAACTCAGTTAAAAACCTTCAGGTCTAGGGAGCTCACTACTTCCCAAAGCAGTTCATTATTCTTTGGGAAATTTTTGAGACAGATTTCTTTTTATCAGGTGGAAATATTTCTCTGTATATATTCTGACCAAGGTTTTAGTTATTCTCTCTGGGGTCAAGCAGAACAAGACATTTTCCTTTGCTACATATAAATGTCTTCTATTTTAGGCTAAATTTCCCAATTTCCTTCAACTAGTATTTGCAAGGCTTAGTTTTGAGTTTCCTCTTCATGTTGCTTTCCTCTGGATGCATCTGTCTGGTCAGTATTTTTCCTAATAGAAAACCCAATCTTGTATACATATATTGTCTGATCAGAACACAGAAGAACAAGTCTATCATATTTCTTAAAGATAAGTTATATTAATTCAGTTTAACTTAAAAATTATAAACAATTTACATTAGTCACTTACATTGAATATGCATCCCACTGATTTCCCAAGGTCTTTCTTTAAAATATAAACTTGTTACATAGCCTTTCCTCCACTGCACCATCATATACTTGTCCATTTTTTAACCCAAGTGAAAGATTTTACAATTATCTCAAACAATTTTTGTCTAATTATAATTGGATCATCATTTCAAACTGTCAAAATCATTTCCAGCTTTTACATTTTATAGATTTTTAAAGCTCTTCTTTTTCATCATTTTGAGATGTTATGTTTCCTGCAGAAGACCTTTCTAGAAGAAGATGGTTCTCTTTTCAGCAATTCAGTAAGTCCTTACAAAGCACTTAGGAAATAAACTTTTTCTGCACATGAAATGTAGAATAGATAAACTTTCACAAACACCTATACTTATATCCTCAAGGTTGGATTTTCAATATTTTATATAGCACATTCTGTCAAGGTTCTATCTTTCATATAAATGTAGGCTATACTATCTTTGCTTGCATTGCTGGATCAGTAAATAATTTATAAATTTACTTCTTAGGGATTACAGAGAAATAAAGTATTTTTAAAAAATATTAGCAATAAAGGTGTTATTTCTTCCTTTTCATATGATATAATCCATATAAAATTAATCATTCTACATGTTTTTGTTGTTTTACTTTGTTTTTTCCATGCTATTATTTTCAAAGTGGTTGGTATTGTTGGCGTGTGTGTGTGTGTGTGTGTGTGTGTGTGTGTGTGTGTGTGTATGTACTTTTGAGCTTCCTGTGATCAATCTGTGACAAGGGAGTCAGGGGAAAATTATATTGGCTTAATATAATATTATTTCTTACACCCCCTTCCTCACTTTTACCAGAATAGATAGTGGATCATGATGTGTTCCATCTCCATCAGAATCACTGAAAAAAAATGTGAGATATCCAGTTTCAAGGAGATTGATAACTGAATTGATCCTGTTAAAATTTTTCAGTTACTTTTGCTACCTAAAGGGTTGTGAAGTTGGGTCCCTAACTGTCCTGTGTCAGAAATGCAACACAGCTGTTAAGTATGAGGGAGTTATTAGCATCCTCACCTGAAAAGCATGATTAGAGATATCTGTACTTAAATTTTTTTGTTTAGTCATTTTTCTGTTGTTTCTGATTCTTCATGATCCCATTTGAGGTATTGTTGGCGAAGGCCCTGGTCTGATTTATTATTTCCTTTTCCAGCTCATTTTACAGATAAGGAAAATAAAACAAACAGGATTAAGTGAATTGCCTAGAGTCCAAAATTAGGATGTGTCTGAAGAGGAGTCTTTCTGAGTCCAGGTATAATGCTCTGTCCTCTGAACCACCTTACTGTCCTACTTCTTACATAGTTATAATGACCAAAAGGCCTTCAGAATATTACATTCTAAAATGTACATGCAAAAATTCAGGGTTTCCTTAAACTTTCTATATGAAATAAGATATCTCCATAGAATATAGAGCTATTAGAGCTCATAGAGAGTAACCATCTCAACTTTATCATTTTACAGGTGGGGAAAATGAGTTACAAAGAGGTGAAGTAACTTGACTACATCATATTGGCTAGTAATCCTTGTGGATTAGGTCTAATTCAGCTAACTATTGACTCAGGTTTGAAATGAAACAAATAAAATACTCCATCCTCTAAAGTATAATAAAAGATTTACTTAACCTTAGGTATTTATTGAGGATATAGCATTGATACAGTTAAGTACAGATCCCTTGTTAACTGTTCAGTCTGTGCCATTCAAGCCTGAGGGATGATCTCTTCTTGACTGCTGTCCAATGGCTGTTGTACTTTGACCAAAAGAAAGTTAAGTCAATCATTCATACTGTAGCCCCATGGATCAATTACATTTCAAGAACAATTTTCCTTTCATGGGTTAGGGATAGTAGCCCATGTTTATAGAAATCTAAGTATATATGATTTCTCCACTAGAAATAGAATTGTGATTCAAATCTAAGTCTTTTGATTTCAAATCCAATGCTTTTTTTTTTTTTACAATGGAATATAAAAAATAAGGGAGAAACAAATCAAGAGCTCTTGTAAGATAAACTTGCATTATTCAACCAAAGGCAAACTGTGTGAGCCTAGTAAGTCACTTTCCATTATTGAACTTCAGTTTTCCTAGTATTATTGATTATTGGATTGAATATTCCAAATGAATAATTTAAAATTGCAAGTATAGAACAGACTACTCTCTTCCTGACTCTGTGCTAGTTACTGAATATACAAAGGCAAGAAAATGAGACAAGAAGGGTCATAGAAATGTCATTGTCAAGAAATTACTACAAACCGTGCTTCCTTGTTGGGTGATTTGGAACCATTTTTTCAGTCTTCCTTTCTTCATCTTTATAATATTTGTACTATATTCCTTACATGGGCATTTTTAGAAAAATACTCTGCAAATCACTAAAATCATAGGAATTATTTACTAGGTGGTGCAGTGAATAGAGCACTGGTCTTGGAGTCAGGAGGACCTGAGTTCAAATTCGACCTCAGACACTTAATAGCTGACTAGCTGTGCGACCTTGGGCAAGTCACTTAATCCCATTGCCTTGCCAAAAAAAAATAGTAGGAAGCAATTTGGCAGAATAGAAGAAATTCTAGATTGATAGAAAGATCTAGGTTCTGATTTTGGTGCTTATTGGTTGCATATCACCTAATTTCCTTAGTGATAGGATTATAGTCTATCAAAGGGGCATAAAATTACACGTGGGAGTTAAATAACAGTACTGTTCGAACCTCTAATGAGATGATGTTAATGAAAAGATTTTGCAAACACTGATGTGTTCTATAAATATGTAATGGGGGCCTACCTCATGCGAATAGAAACTCATATGATGTTTTCACAGAATTTTGATTGCTGTTCTTCATTCTCAAAGAGTATTAAAATGACATTACCATGTAGTGGTCAATGTGTTCGACCATGGTTCATCAAATCAATATGAGCACATAAGTCTCCACCACAGGATGGACACAAATAGCCTATACAAGTGGAGATGTCTCTAAATTTGTGCATCTCAAATTGCATTAAAGATATACTAATTTTGCTTTGCTTAGAACAGAGTACTTTCTTTAATGCAAGCATGCCATGCTGCTCCTATGTCATACAGTAAATTCTGAAGTTCTTCAGAAAGGACTTGAGAGTGTCTTAGTCTCACTTCTACTGACCTAGTGTGAGTTTACCCTAAAATAATATTTTAGCAAAATGTACATTTTGCATTCACATGGAAGATGTGAAAAAGCTATAATCATGCCTTAAAATTTAAGTACCTTAAAAAGACAGACTTTAAGGCATGAATAGTTACTAGTAATAGTAATTTCAACTGGATAATTGTAACTTGCTGAAAGCTTCACTGGCATTCAAAAGACCTATCATCTTCAGCTGTACTCATTTTGCCTCAGCACTCTTGGGGAGCCCAGTGACATAGGAAGATAGGACCCTGTGAGTTTGAATAACAGAAAGTTAATAGGCATCATATGAGTTCTTGAATTAGGGTTTGCAAACAGGATAACATTAAAAGCTCTGGAGTTTAAATGGAGTAGAGATTCCCACATCATTCCAACAATTTAGAGTCCAGGTTTTGATGAGCACTGAATGTTGAATATCAAGGAATAACATTGTTTTTAGGTTTTTGCAGGGCAAATGGGGTTAAGTGGCTTGCCCAAGGCCACACAGCTAGGTAATTTTTAAGTGTCTGAGACCAGATTTGAACCCAGGTACTTCTGACCCCAGGGCCAGTGCTTTATCCACTGCGCCACCTAGCCGCCCCAAGGAATAACATTTGGGGGTGATATTTTGCAATCCAGCCTATTTTTGAGATGAAGATACATGAAGCATTAATGCCACTTTTGGATATGAACTTGATAGGATCAATGCTATGAAAAAAATAAGTTAAATTATCTTCCTATTCCCCAGAAACTAAGGTTTTATAGGGAGAGAGTGATAAACTAATCCAAATATCAATCCTATACTCCCTGAAACTGAAGTTTCATATAAACATGAGGTGAGATAGGGAGAAATTTTTATATGTTTGTTTTGGTTATATTTTAGAAGTATTCATTTTATGAAATCTAACACTTATTTTTTAATTAAAGATTTTATTTTGAGTTTTACAATTTTTCCTGCAATCTTACTTCCCTCCCCCACCCCCACCCCCACAGAAAGCAATTTGTCAGTCTCTACATGGTTTCCATGCTGTACAATGATGCAAATTGAGTGTGATGAGAGAGAAATAATATCCTTAAGGAAGAAACATAAAGTAGAAGAGATAACAAGATCAGACAATAAGATATCAGTTTTTTCCTACATTAAAAGGCATAGTCCTTGAACTTTATTCAAACTCCATGGTTCTTTATCTAGATATAGATGGTATTCTCTATTGTAGACAGTCCTGAATTATCCCTGATTGGGAATGGATGTTATTCCTTTTATTGCTCTATGTCCATTGAAAATAAGATTTATTCAGTGCTCACAGAGTCCCTTCTTTCCCTACACTATAATATAGCTTTTATGCCCCTTCATGTAATATCATTTATCCTCAAATATCTCACCTTATTCCAGTGTAATCTTTATTTTCATTTCTTAATTGCTCTTTATCTTTCTTATCAAAATATATTAAAAGAATAGGCTCTATCAAAATATAAACCTTTTGTGCATCCTGATAAAAGTTCAAATCTTTTTTTAGCTTATTTTTATTAAAGACATTATTTGAGTTTTACAATTCACCCCCCCAATCTTACTTCCCTCCGCCCCCGCCCCCCCCACGGAAAGCACTCTGTCAGTATTTACTTTGTTTCCATGTTGTACCTTGATCCAAACTGGGTGTGATGAGAGAGAAATCATATCCTTAAAGAAGAGAAGTCTCAGGCGTAACAAGATCAGACCATAAGATATCTGGTTTTTTTTTTCAAAATTAAAGGGAATAGTTCTTGCACTTTGTTCAAATTCCACATCTCCTTATCTGGATACAGATGGCACTGTCCTTTGGAGACAGCCCAATATTGTTCCTGATTGTTGCACTGATGGAATGAACAAGTCCTTCAAGGTTGAACATCACTTCCATGTTGCTGTTTAGATGTACAGTGTTTTTCTGCTTCTGCTCATTTCACTCAGCATCAGTTCATGCAAATCCCTACAGGCTTCCCTGAAATCTCATCCCTCCTGGTTTCTAATAGAACAATAGTGTTCCATGACATACATATACCACAGTTTCTTAAGCCATTCCCCAATGGAAGCACATTTACTTGATTTCCAATTCTCCACCACCACAATAGGGCTGCTATGAATATTTTTGTAGAACTGATGTTTTTATGCTTTTTCTTCATCTCTTCAGGATATAGACCCAGTAGTGGTATTGCTAGATCAAAGGGTATGCGCATTTTTTTTGTTGCCCTTTGGGCAAAGTTCCAAATTTCTATCCAGAAAGGTTGGATGAGTTCACAGTTCCACCAGTAATGTAATAATGCCCCAGATTTCCCACAACAAAGATTGTTATCTTTTCTGGTCATATTGGACAGTCTGAGAGGTGTGAGGTGGTACCTCAGAGAAGCTCTAATTTGCATTTATCTAATAAATAATGATTTAGAGCAATTTTTCATATGACTATGGATTGCTTTGATCTCATCTGTAAATTGCCTTTGCATATCCTTTGACCATTTATCAACTGGGGAATGACTTTTGTTTAAATATGACTCAGTCCTCCTTATATTTTAGAAATGAGTCCTTAGTCAGAAATACTAGTTGTAAAGATTGTTTCCCAGTTTACTACATTTATTTATACCTTGGTTACAGTGGTTTTATCTGTGCAAAAGCTTTTTAATTTAATGTAATCGAAATCATCTAGTTTGGTTTTAGTGAAGTTATCCATCTCTTCCTTAGTCATAAACTGCTTCCCTTTCCATAGATCTGAAAGGTAAACTAGTCCTTGATCTTTTAATTTCCTTATATTATTGTTTTTTTATGTCTACATCCTGTATCCATTTGGATCTTATTTTGGTATAGGGTGTGAGGTGTTGGTCTAATCTAAGTTTCTTCCATGCTAACTTTCAATTTTCCCAGCAGTTGTTATCAAAGAGAAAGTTTTTATCCCAAAAGCTGGACTCTTTGGATATATCAAAGAGCAGATTGCTATTATCGTTTCCTGCTATTGCACCTAGTCTATTCCACTGGACCAACACTCTATTTCTTAGGCAATAGAAGACAGTTTTGATGACTGATGTTTTATAATATAATTTTAGATCAGGTAGGGCTAAGCACCCTTCTTTTGCACATTTTTTTTGTCATTAAATCCCTATAGATTATTGACTTTTTATTTCTCCATATGAATTTACACGCAACTTTTTCTAACTCAAAGAAAATTTTTGGAATTTTGATTGGTAGGGCACTAAACAGTTTAGTTTTTGTAGAATTGTCACTTTTTATTATATTAGGTCTTCCTATGCATGAGCAGTTGATATTTGCTCAGTTGTTTAAATCTGATTTAATTTGTGTGAGAAGTGTTTTATAATTGTTTTCCAAAAGTTTCTGAGTCTGCCTTGGCAAATAGAATCCCAGGTATTATATATTGTCTGAGATTACTTTGAATGGGATTTCTATTTCTAGCTCTTCCTGCTGTACCTTATGAGACATATATAGAAAAGTTGAGGATTAATGAGGGTTTATTTTATTTCCTGCAAATTTGCTAAAATTGATAATTGTTTCCAGCAGTTTTTTGGATGATTTCTTGGGATTTTCTAGGTATACCATCATGTCATCTGCAAAGAGTGAGAGTTTGGTCACTGCCATCCCAATTCTAATTATTTCAAATTCTTTTTCTTTTCTAATTGCTGAAGCTAATGCTTCTAATATGATATTGAATAGTAGTGGTGATAATGAGCATCCTTGTTTCACCCCTGATCTTATTGGCAATGCCTCTAACATCTCCACATTGAAGGCAATGCTTGTTGATGGAATCAGATAGATACTGCTAATTATTCTAAGGAACAGTCCATTTATTCCTACACTCTCTAGTGTTTTTAGTAGGAATGGGTGCTGTATTTTTTCAAAAGCGTTTTCAGCATCTCTTGATATGATCATATAATTACTGATAGTTTGGTTGTTCAAATAATTGATTATACTAACAGTTTTCCTAATATTGATCCAACCCTGCATTCCTGGGATAAATTCTACTTGATCATAATATATTAGCCCCGTGATAACTTGTTGTAATCATTTTGCTAAGAACTTATTTAAGGTTTTTGCATCTATATTCATATTCCCCAGTATTTTGTTTCCGAATACCACCCTTGTCATTGTGTTTGCCCTCTTATATCCATCCACTCCCCTTTCTTTCCCCTTTCCCTTTTTCCCCCTTTTCCCTTCCTTTTATTAGTTCCCCCTTTTTCTCCCCCTCCCTTTCTCCATCCCCCCTCCCCTTTTCCCCTTTTAATACTTGAGAGGTTACATGTTTTTTAAGTTAACTGAATATGTGTGTAAGTTGACTTTAAGCCAAGTCAGATAAGAAGAAGATTCAGGAGTTTCTCATATCCTCCCTTCTTCCCCTCTATTTCCACAGGTATTTTGTACTTCTTAATGTAATGAGATTTACCCCCATTCAATCCCCTCCCTCATCCCATCTTCTTCCTGTACCCCTTTTTAAGGAGGAGGTGTTTTTAGATCATTCTGAGTCATAGAAAATTCTGAGTATCCATCACTCCTAACTAAGTACATTCTATCTAATAGAATTACAATTCTTGACAGTTATTATAGTCTTTTTCCCAAGTAAGGTTATAGCCAGTTTCATCCCATTGGATAGCAGTCTCATGGTTAAGTCATGAGTGTAAATCATTTCTGGCTAGGTATATTCTCTCTGTTAGAGTTACAGTTCTTAAGAGTTATGAGAAACTTTTTCCCCATGCTGGGATATAGCCAGTTTCAACTTATGGTTAGCAGTTTATTTTCTTTACTCTCCCCCACATTTTTTTTTACATTTTCATATGTCTCTTGAACCTCCTGTTTGATGTCCAGATTTTCTATTTAGCTCTGGTCTTTTCACCAGGAATTTTTG
Source organism: Macrotis lagotis (assembly GCF_037893015.1). Lineage (NCBI taxonomy): Eukaryota > Metazoa > Chordata > Mammalia > Peramelemorphia > Peramelidae > Macrotis > Macrotis lagotis. The sequence continues at coordinate 143,026,941 of NC_133660.1, read as the reverse complement.
GAATTCTTCCATTTCATTAAATGACCATCTTTTCCCCTCAAAAAGAAGGCTCACCTTTGTGGGATAGTGGAATCTCGGCTGCATTCCAAGCTTCCTTGCCCTTTGGAATATCTCATTCCAGGCCCTTTGATCCCTTATTGCTGATGCAGCTGGGTCCTGTGTAATCCTTACTGTGGATCCTTGGTATTTAAATTGTTTCTTTCTGGCTGCTTACAGGATTTTCTCTTTTATCTGATAGTTCTGAAATTTGTCCACAGCATTCCTTGGTGTTTTCATTTTAGGATCTCTTTCTGGAGGGGATAGATGTATTCTTTCAGTGACTACTTTGCCCTCTGTTTCCATGATATCAGGGCAATTTTTCCCTCACTAGATCCTGTAATATTAAGTCCAGGCTGTTTTTTCTCTTCAATGTTTTCAGGAAGCCCAATAATTCTCAGGTTGCCCCTTCTCGATCTGTTCTTCAGGTCAGTGGTTTTGATGATAAGGTATTATACATTTTCTTTTATTTTTTTTCTATTTTGTGATTTTGTTTAAGATTCTCTTGCTGTCTCATGAAGTCATTAGTTTCTGCAGACTCCATTCTTTTTTTTTTAAATAAGTTTTCTTCATTTACCTTTTGCATCACATTTTCCATTTGGTCAATTCTGCTTTTGAAAGAGTTTTCCATTTGACCAATTGAGGTTTTGAAAGAATTATTTTCTTTTTGCATTTGCCCAATTGAGGATCTGAGAGATTTATTCTCATTTTGTATTTGTCCAATTGAGGATATGAAAGAATTATTCTCATTTTCTGTTTGTCCTAATGTATTTTCTAGTGATTTGTTTTCTTGTTGCAAGGTGTTAATTGTAACTCACAAATTTTCAAATTGATTTTTAAACTCCTTCTTGATTTCTTCAAGGACGTCTTTTTGTGCTGGAGACCAGATCATATTCTCCTCAGAGGTTCTAGGTCTCTCTGAGTTAGGGTCTTTTCCTTCTAAGAATTTTTCTATGGATCCACCTTTCCTCTGACCTTTCTTCATTTTGCTAAGACCTTGAGTTGGGGAGGGGCTGGTTCACAAAGTTTTGTTGTTGGGATCTCTAGTGGCTTTACTCACTGAGTGCAATTTCTCTGGTTGGTCAGTAGGAGGTGCTGTTTGCTTTCTCTGGAGTGTCTGTGACTTTGATTGAAGCCTACTCTGGAATGAGTGATTAAAGCTGTAAAAACCTTTTGTCTTCAATCAATGGGAGGCTTTACCCTGGGTTGAGGTCATCACACTCCCTATTGTCATCTGGGGTGGTTCTTCTGCTCACACACCTGTGCCTGGGTCAGAAATAGTCTGTAATTGTGTTTGTCCTGGGAAGAGGCCTCTGCCACAATGCAGGTGTGCTCTCAGAGTTCCTCAGACCAGAGGAGCCTAGGGATGCTGTCTCTCCCGCACTGGAACTCTGTCCCCAGTCCTGTCGGCAAGCTCTTGAGGGTCATTGCCAACACTAATGCCTCTGCTCCCCTAGTAGACCCAAGCCCCCATGGTCTAGCCCCACTGTTGCTCAAGCAGGTCTGACTCTCAGGCCCTCAGCCTACTGGGGCTTCAACCCTACAGCTAATCAAGCTGATCCTAGACTGATCCACCCTCTGTGCTTGGACTCACCCAAGGCTACTGAATACGAATCTGAGGTAGATATTCTTTCTCTTGGCTTTTCTTTCTGGGTTTTGCAGATCAGATTTCTGTTAAGAGATTTGTTTCATAACATAGGGAAAGATCAGGAGGCTTTAGAACTCTGCCTGTTTACTCTCTGCTATCTTGGCCTGGAATCTAACACTTATTAAGTGGTTAAATCAAACAGCCATATTTGTCACTGGCTTTCTAAAAATGAGAGTTATCCAGTGAGGAAAAGCTTCTGCAGATCCCTGAAATCATTGTGGAATCCTGAGGGGGACAATGTAGCCCTTTTAAAATTGAGAAAGTGGGTCAGTACACACAAATCTCACACATTTATGTTTTTGATACTTTAAATGAAACAAATAAATTTGAAAAAAACACCCTCTCAACTGAACAGTTTCTTTTTTCCTCTTTGATTCTTAGGATACATACCAATAATAGAGAAATAACAATAATACTCATTAATTGAAAATGCAAAATAAATTCATTTGTTTTACTTTTCCAGCTTTATTTTTTAAATTTTCATTCATTTTTACATCTATATTTCCAAGTTACAAAATTTCTCTCCACCTTCCCTTCCCACCACCACCCCCTCAATACGGAACAGTCAGGTTAGCAAATTACATACATATTTTGTTAAACATATTTACAAATTAGTAATTTTTTGGCATAGGGAATTAGGATTAAGGGAAGGAGATACATAAGAGATTATTTTTATAAAGTGTTCATCAGATTTGGTAGGAGTATTTTTTCTGTGGATTTTGTTATGTTTTTCTTCTTCTGCTTGGGAATAATATAGTCCATAACCAGTCTAGTACAATTGTCCAAGCTGTCTGGACTGTTGAGAGGAGTTGTTTGAATCAAAGTTGTTCATTTCATAATATTGCTGATGTATACATTGTTCTCTTGACTCTGCACCCTTCGCACAGCATCAGATACTGTAAGTCATTCCATGCTTCTCTAGAGTCCAGACATTTATGGTTTCTTATAGAACAACAGAATTCCAAAATATTCATGTAAGACAACTTATTTAGTAATTCCCCAATTGATGGGCAACTCCTCAATTTCCAATTCTTTGCTGCTACAAAAGAGCTGCTATGAATATTTTGGAACATGTAGGTCTTTTCCCATTTTTTTTATTTTTTATTTTTTTTGGAAGGCAAATGGGGTTAAGTGGCTTGCCCAAGGCCACACAGTTAGGCAATTATTAAGTGTCTGAGGCCAGATTTGAATTCAGGTACTCTTGACTCCAGGGCCGGTGCTATATCCACTGCACCACCTAACTGCCCCTCTTTTCCCATTTTTGGCAATTTTATCTGGATATAATCCTAGAATTGGAATTGCTGGAATTAAAGGGTATGAACAGTTTTATTGCTCTTTAGGCATAATTGCATATTGCTCTCCAGAAAGTTTGGATCCATTCACAACTCCACCAGCAATACACCAATGTCCCAATCTTCCCACATCCTCTCCAACATTGATTATCTTCCTTTTTTCTCATCTGGGTTAATCTAATAGGTGTAAGATGATACCTCATTGTTCTTTTAATTTGAATTTCTCTAATCAATGGTGATTGGGGCATTTTTATGATTACATATAGCTTTAATTTCTTCATGGTTAGAACTTTCTGTTCATACTCTTTGACCATTTATCAATTGGGGAATGACTTGTGACCTTATAAATTTGATGCAGTTTTTTATATATTTTAGAAATGAGACCTTTATCAGAGCCCCTGGTTGTTAGAATTGTTTCCCAGCTTTCTGATTTTCTTCTAATTTTGGCAGCATCGTTTTATTAGTGCAAAAACTTTTTAATTTAATATAGTCAAAATCATTCATTTTGCAATTTCTAATGTGTTCTAATTCTTGTTTGGTCATAAATTTATTGCTTTTCCATAGATCAGATAGATACATTATTTTTTGGTCTATTAATTTATCTCTTGTATCACTCTTTATCTCTCATTTTGACCTCATTTTGTTATCAGATGTGGATCTCTACCTAGTTTTTGCCATACAGTTTTCTAGTTTTCTCAACAATCTTTGTAAAATAGTGAGTTCTTATCCCAGAGTCTGATGTCTTTGGGTTTGTCAAATAGTAGATTGCTGTAGTCGTTTTCTGCAGTTTCTTTTGAACCTATCCTAATCCTCTGATCCATTCCTCTATTTCTGAACCAGTATCATGCAGTTTTGATGACTGCTGCTTTGTAGTACAGTTTTAGTTCTGGGAGAACTAGTCCACCCTCATTTACATTTTTTTCATCAGTCTCCTTACTATTCTTGCCTTTTTATTGCTGCAGTGAATTTTGTTTCTATTTTTCCTAGCTTGGGAAGTAGTTATTTAGCAGTTTGATTGTTATGGATATAAGTAAGTAATTTAATTTTGATAGAATTGTCATTTTTATTATATTTATTTAGCTTGACCTAACCATGAGCATTTGACATTTTTCCATTTATTTAGATCTTTATTTAGTTGAGGACAGCGTTATAATTGTGTTCTTACAGTTTCTGGATTTATTTTGGAAGGTAGATTCCCAAATATTTAATATTGTCTACAGTTTTTTTAAAATGGAATTTCTCTTTCTATCTCTTTTTCATGGGTTTTGTTGTTCATATTTAGAAATGCTGATGATTTATGTGGGTTTATTTTATATCCTGCTACTTTGCTGAATTTGTTCATTGTGTCACGGATCTTTTTAGATAATTTTCTTGGATTCTCTAGGTATAAAAAAGTGAAAGTTTTGCTTCCTCATTGCCAATTCGGATTTCTTCAATTTCTTTTTTCTTCTCTTATGCTACTGCTAACATTTCTAACACTATTTTGAATAGTAATAGTGATAATGGGCATCCTTGAATTTATTGAAAATGCTCTGAGTTTATTCCCATTAAGTATAACATTTGTTGACAGTTTTAGATAGATACTATTTATTATTTTAAGGAAAATTCCATTTATTACTAAATTTTCCAGTGTTTTTAATAGGAATGATATATTTTTATCAAAGGTGTTTATTTTTAAAAGGAATTAATTTTTCCTTGAATATTTGGTAAAATTCACTTGTAAATCTATTTGACCTGGAGACTTTTTTAGTAAGTTTATTGATAGAATAATAGTTAATTATTGATGTTATTTTATATCTTGACTGTTTTCTCAAGTTGAGAATAGAAATTTATTTCAAAATATTATAGCAAAATATTTATATGCTTTATTATTATTTTTCCATATGGATTTAATATTTTTCAGATAGTTCCATATATACATGCTTACATGTATAAAATAGAAAGAACAAAATAATATTGCAAGAACATTTAGCAAAAGATAACCTTTAAATAGAACAAGTTAAAAATAGACTAATCATATCTTTCAATGAAAACCTTTGATACAATACAAAGTAACTTTTCCTAAGGAAAGGATAAGAAAATTTTCTTTCTTAGCTCTTATTTTCCCAGGTTATTAAATGACATGGTATTAAACCTAGAACCATAATTGATATATTGAGAAGTTATATTTCTATGAATTTTTAATTTTAATTTACTCTAGTCTAAATGAGAGCAAGATCTCCAAGAGACAACAAGTAGCTGTTATACATTTTACTTTCTTTACTTAAAATTTGATTTAGTAATACAAGATACCTTACAGCATTCATTCCAAATAGATTTGTTCTCTCTTATGCAGGACTTATGATCCTTGTTTAGGAAAGCAGTATACTTTAATGGGCAAGGGGATGTTTTAAATCAGAAAGACCTGAGTTCTATTCCTGAATGTGACAAATACTGGATGTTTAACCCTGGGAAAATCTTTTACCATCGTTAGCATTTCAGTGGCCCAATAATCAATTAAGGAGCATTTATTAAGCACCTGCTATCTACAAGACAATGCACTAGGCAATGAGAATATAAAGGTAAGTGAAAAGAAAAAAAATCTTCACTTTAAAGAATCTTGTATTATAGATCTGTTGTGATCTGAATGAATTTTGATTTCTGATATTAATTTATACTGGTAATATCACAACTGATGGTTGTTTAGGAATGGAATAAATGTTGGGAAGGAATTTTTTTTAGGTTTTTTTTTTTTGCAAGGCAGATGGGGTTAAGTTACTTGCCCAAGGCCACACAGCTAGGTAATTATTAAGTGTCTGAGATCGGATTTGAACCCAGGTACTCCTGACTCCTGGGTCGGTGCTTTATCCACTATGCCACCTAGCCACCCCAGGAAATTTTCTTGCTAGCTGATTCCTTCTCCCCAAAGTCAAGAAGTTATTAATGCAAGGAAAAATGTAACATACATGATGGTACTGATAATGTTTAAAATGTTTGTTCTCATTGACCTGTACTAAAAACCTAACAGAGAAAATTACTGCATTTTAATCCTTGCTTTCCTCAAGCTATGTGCATATTGGCTTTCATAATTACTATCTTATTCTCCAACAAGATACAGTTTTTATGAGATAGACACTGTGGCATCCTATACATGGTTCTAACCTCACAACACAGTTGGAATCCTGAAGCCACTGGAGTAAATAACATATAATTGCTGCGGAGGAAAAGGACAATCCAGGACAATGCTTGGAAGGAGAAATCCAATAATTGGAATTTTGACATTAAATTTTAATGAAAATCCCATCCAATGTTCAGAATTGTATTGATTATACCAAATCAATGTGTCACACTAGCAACATTGTTAAAACAATATGATACTTCATTGCCCACTGTGTCCTTGGCAGGAAGAGAAGGAGGGAAACTGCAATTGATCTACCATTAGCTAAATATACTGGAAAATACTTCACATTTACTATTTGGATAAGAAATGGAAGCTTGCTTTGAAAGGCATTTATGACTATACTTTATGACATGTTATTACCATAGTAACAGCTCAGTTGCATGCTGAGTTTGAATGTGTTTATATTTTCATATTGAGCAGGAAAGCTGTTTTTCATCTTTATTTGATCAAACTAAGCTTCAAGCCTGCATTTTACCATTGATAGGCCAAAGCAAAACTCTTTAAAAAATGTGACTTTAAGAGAAAATCCTCACAATAAATAACACAAATTCAAGATTTTGTTTGAACAAATGTACATGACATCTACAACTCAAAGTTTCTATCAATGAATGAGATAAATAAATTTCCAGAGGACAAGATGGATTCATAAGTTATTTCTATCAAACATTTTTGAAGTAATTAACTGTCATATTACACATTGTTTGCAAAAATAGCAAAATAAGGTGTCCTAACAAGTGGTTTATATGCTTTTATTATATTTTCTTGATATAAAAACCAAGGAAATTTATAGTGGAAAAATAAAATTGTAGATCAATATCCCCAATGGATATGGAAATAAAACTTTCTAAATGAAAATACACTTTGACCAGGTTGTATAATCAGAAATTCAAGGGTCAGACTAATGTTAGAAAAGCTATAAACTTAATTAAATAGTTTAATGACTGCCAACACAAGTCTTATAATTATATCTGTACATCTAAAAAAGTTTTTAAATAATAAAATATTTTGCATTTCTAATAAAAACATAGAAATTAGAATTATAGAATACTAGAAAAGAAAATTGAATGATTTTTTCTTTAAAATGATATAACTTGAATCCATGTCAAGAAATTTAGCAAACAAACATGTCAATTGCCATCCCTTTTATTTGATATACCATAAGAATTTTTTTCCCCAGAGCAATAATAAAAGAGGAAAAAGAAATTGTGGAAATATACATAACTAAAAGAACACCAAAAATATCACTTAGTTGATGATATAATTATAGGCTTAAACCTAATGTCAGTTTTATATATATACACATATATGTATATATGTATATATAATTGATATAATTAATAATTTTAGGAAACTTGCAAGTTATAAAATACATCCACTAATATCATCAGAATTTCTATATAATACTAATCATGCCTAGCAAGTAAAAAAGAAAAAAATCATTTAAAATTACTAGTGTATAAAATCCTTTGAAATCAAGTTTCATAGATATACACAAGAATGATATAAATAGAACTATAAACAACTGTTCATTTAATTAAAAGCAGACCAAAATAATTGAAAAAATATTTATTGCTCATGAATAGGATAAGCACAGAAAAAATATAACAAGTTAATTTACAAATAGAGATGAAAAAGAGTAGGAAAATAAGGAAATGCCACATGAACTTTCAAGTTAAATCATTGTATTATTAATCTTTCTTAAATGTTCCACTATGTTAAAGAGACCTTTAATAAAGTGAGTATGAATTGTAAAACTTTGTAATATAAAAAAGTATTAATTAAATTGGAAAAAGTGAAACAGACTAAAAAGACTACAACAGATATGAATTGGAAGAATTAAGAATAGCATGGATCAAGTATATTTTTTAATGTCTGGATTATCTTTGTAATCAAATTAATACTGCTTCTGAAATGTACCATAATGACCAGCAAAATGAATTGTGGTGAATATTTCATTATTGGCTATACTTGATCAATCATAGGAATGGATGCAGAACTTAAGATTTTATTAGTATCCACTATATCTTGTGACTTTTTTTGGCTCCACGTTATACTCAAATATTTTCTTCAAAATATCAAAATGTTAAATAAAATTGATATCATTCAGGTGAATGTTATTATATATATACAAGTTAGGTTGTAAATTGAAACAAGTTTTATGGATAGCCTAGAACAGAGAGAAAAAACAATTTCTCTTAAATGTTCAGATTTACATGGCTCAGACTACCCTAATTGTTTAAGGAGAGCAAGTTACAATTGCTAGAAGTCCATGTACTACATTGTTATTCGTATACTATCAAGAAACCTAGAATAAAAGTGCCAGACCTCTGAGTAGACACCCTCAGGAGGTTTTATAGCAAAGAAAGTATAAGAGTCACAAAGGGTGAATATGTGTAGTTTTCAGTATACATGAGTGAAGAGGCTATTCATGTGAATGAAGCCACTAATCCTTTCCAGAAACAAAGTTCTATCATAATAGTTGCCTCAGTACTGTACCTTATATTTGGCTCCATATAGATGAACTGAAATCTAATGCATTGAAAGAATTACAGAATATGAAAAGTTACACTTGATATAGAGGAATTTAGTGGAAAAGGAGTTTTTAATGTGTATTGGATAGAAGATAAAATCTTTTGATTCTACTTGATACTATTTTGACTGTTTCCCAAACAACCAACATGATTTTAAGTATTATTAGTTTGATGCCAAGTTATTGCTTGGTTAAATGTTAATTATCACAAAGAAAAATAAGATAACATTGCATGAAAAATAAAACAACAGTGATGTTTGCTAATGGGCAGAAGATTGGTAGAGTAAAAACTGTATAGTATCATAAACATGCACCAACATCTTAGAAAATGATAATGTTTGAGATTCACTTGAATGGTACAAGTGTTCAGTGTTTATTTAAGCCAGCATTAATACAGAAAGGATATAATATTTCTTCTCTCAAATAAATTTTTGTCTCATATTTGCTTCAATTTGAACTAATAAGCACTTAACAAATGTCTATTAAATACAGAGCACTGTGTTGGGCACTAGTCTTATACTGACAAAAAATAAATTATCCCTTCTCAAGAAATTTGCTTTTTATTATGGGCATGGTATATAAAAAAAAATTACTGAGTTAGATGATAATTTAAGAAAAGAGATAGTGACAAACTAGTGGGATCAAGAAAAATTTTGCAAAGAGACGGTTGTGGGTTGTGGACTGAGTCCATTCATCATCTGACTCAGTTATTTCTGAAAACCTTTTCTAAAATATTATCACTAGAACTGAATTCGATATTATGAATTTTATATACAAGGAATAATACAAGGAGCAATTAGCTCTGTCACTTTGAATGCAATGATACTATTGGTGTAACCTATAGTTTTTTTGACTCTATTCATACATTCTGTATTATTTAATGAATTATTTGTGTATATAGTGCCTCCCATACAGTATGAATATATTTAATGCACATCATTGTTTTCATATTATCTTTTGCATTAAATTGCCAGTTCCTTGTGAATAGATAATGTGTTTTTTGTATATTTTGTATCCCTAATGCTTAGCATAATGTCTGACCCATGGTAAAAAGATTAATAGATGAAATTTGACTACTATGTCAAATGCCAAATTCATATTGAGATAGAAGTTAACTAAATCCTCAGGTATTTTACATATCATGTTAAAGTAGCCATTTTTTAATGTGTCCAGAGGAAGGTTCAAAATGGAAGAGTAGAGAAAATATTCAACTGAACTATCCCAACATATCTTTAAAAAAAATTGAAAAATCACATCTCAAATTGAGTTCTGAAATAGCAGTCAACAAAGGGTCAGAGTGAGACATTCTGCTAGCTAAAGGCAATATAATAGTTTGAAAAGAGAAGTCTGTGATATGAAGTCCATGTATATGAAAAACTCAGAGATGAGATCAGGTTATGGTGACAGAAGCAGCATCGATTTTGGCATTTCTCAAGCCAGCGATGGAAAAGGGATCTAGTAAGATTAAAGGTGATCTCTGAGTTATTACTGGACTAAGGAACAGATGTTGCTTGACAATTCTATTATTTCTATTCTTTGTTGGGTGACAGTTCAAGGATGGAGAAAAGCATTTTTAGTCAAAAGGGAGTGGAAGCCCTGAGGGGAAGTTTTGCTTTTGGTCACAAGGGACCAGTGTGCCCTGAGCAACATTACCACTTCTTCCTTTTATTTTTTTTAATTTTATTTAAGGCAGTGGGGTTAAGTGGCTTGCCCAAGGTCCCATAGCTAGGTAATTATTAAGTGTCTGTAGCCAAATTTGAACTCAGGTCCTCCTGACTCCAGGGCCATGCTCTATCCACTGTGCCACCTAGATGCCCCCAACATTACCACTTCTAATCCCAAGAGAACAGTTCTTGGATAAAGATCTAAGTGCAAACTCACTTCTCCCCAGATTATACCATAGTGGAAGCACACACACACACAAAATTCCATACCTCCAGAACTAGCTCTGAAAACTACACTGTGAAAAATCTTGAAGCTTAAGATGATCCTCTGCCAGGAACAGAATCCAACTTCAATTTAAAGTTCAAAAAATAACATGGGAAAATAAGCAAAAAAGAATAAAAAAAAACCTCGACCTTGACAAGCTCCTATAAGTGACAAGGAATATCAAGTCACATACTCAGAAGAAGCTAATAAAATGAAAATAATTACAAGCAAAGCATCAAACTAAAATTGTTAGATGCAAGTTTCATGAGAACTGGATGGGCTGGAATATTTATAAAATTAAATAAGCAGAGGAAAATTACATAAAGAAATGAAAGAAAAGTATTAAAACATGGAAAGAAAATTAACAATTTTAAAAGAGGAACAAAATTATAAAAAGAATAATATTACTCTAATGGAAAAATAGTTATAAAATTTCAATGAAGAAAATCATTACTTAAAAAGCCGAATTTGGCCAATGGAAGCTAATGAATCCATAACAAATCAAGAAACAATAAAACAAAATCAAAGAATGAAAAAATAGAAGAATATGGGAACTATATCATTGGGAAAACAACTGACTAGAAAAATGAATTGAGGAGAGATAATTTAAGAATTATTGTATTACCTGAAAATCATTTTCAAAAGCATCTAGATAACATATAACTAGAGAGTAAAATAGAAACTGAAAGATTTACTGATCACTAGCTGAGATTCAATAGTAATAGTACAGGCAAATTCTAAAGATACTAGGTCAAAGAGAAAACACTTCAAACAACTGAAATGATATCAGTCAAATATTGTGGAGTCATCATTATGTTTATACAAGATTTGGGGACAATTATATTAAAGGATCTGAGGCCTTGGAATAGAATATTTTGGAAGTCAATAGAAGAACAAGAAATGAGCAAAAATGAGTATAATACTTAGAGAGGAAAGCATACACTTAATGAAATAAAGGACTTTTAAATATTTCTGATGAAAACACCAAGACTGAATAGAAAAAAATAATTTTTAAAAGCAAAACTCATGAGAAGCATTAAAAGACATCAAAAGAAATCATAAGGGACCTAAAAAGATTAAATTCTTTACTTTTCTATATGAGAAAATGATAAATATAACTTCTAAGACTTTCAATGTCATTGGGAAAGTTATAAGAATTCTATATAAAAAAGGATGCAGGAGTGAATCAGTTTTGTGGAGAGGATATAAAATAAATGAATAGAGAAGAAATAGTAATGCTGCAGGAGAAGAGGAAAGGGAGAGGAAGGAAGAATAGAAGAAGCATGGATAGAAAAACTTTTACAGTGGTAGAAATTGGGGGAATATTCATGTAACATTTCAACTGCACTCACAACTAAATTACTTAAAAGAATGAATGCATGTATGGGTATAGTAGGAGGAAAAGGGAGATGATAAAGGGGATGGCAGATGAAAAAAGGCAGTGACCAGAAGTAAAACAGACTCCAGAGGAGAAACAATATAAGGAGAGAGAGAGAGAGAGAGAGAGAGAGAGAGAGAGAGAGAGAGAGAGAGAGACAGAGGGAGAGACAGATAAACAGAAAGAAAAAAGAACAGGATGGAGGGAAATGTCTATTTAGTCCTCATAACCATGTATGTGAAAGAAAGAAATGAGCTCACTCATAAAATAGCACACATAAGATAACACATTGTCTTAACTACTGATCCAGCAATTATACTGTATCCTGAAGAATACAAAGAAAATGGAGAAAAAAGGATCTATTTGTACAAAAATATTTACAGCAGCTTATATACGTAAATATATATATGTATATATATATATATATACATATATATATTTGGAAGTCAAGGAGATTCTCACCAATTGAGGAAAGGTTGAAAAAGTTGTGACATGATTTTATTGTAATACTAATGCATTTTAAGAAATAATAAGCAGGATGCTTTCAGAAAAAAAAATCAATAGGGAAGATTGATATGAAGTTATGCAAAGTGAAACGAAGAAATTAAAAGTACATTGTTGACAATAACAGCAATATTGCAAGGATAATAATGTTTGTCCTTCATTTTCTTATGAGACCACAGCATCAGGGAGGTGATGCAATGACAAACACATGAATTGGATTTGACTGAGAGGAATGCTGTACTTAGTCACCAGCCTCACTTTCTCCTCCAGAGCCATCTAGGTTCAGTGGTCAGATATGAATCAGGGTGACTAGAGATGGCCTTGGATGTGAAACAACAGGGTTGAATGACTTTACCAAGATCCCACATCTTTTAACTGGCAAGTATCTGAGACTGGATTTAAATTCCCATCCTCTTCTGAATCCAAGGATTCAGCTCTATCCACTGAACGACCTAGCAGCCCTATTGCCAGGATGATCAACCAAGAAAGAATTAGCTATTCTGATTAAGAAAATGAGCCAAGATCATTCCAAAGAATCCATGGTCAAAAATACAATCTTTCATCAGAGGGAGAGAGAGAGAGAGAGAGAGAGAGAGAGAGAGAGAGAGAGAGAGAGAGAGAGAGAAACAGAGACAGAGATTGTTTATGATCTCTGAATGCAGATTGAAGCATACAGTGTTTTATTTTCTTTATTTTCTTTTTTCATTTACAACATGGATAATGTGAAAATGTGTTTTGTTTGACTTCATATATATAGTCAGTATGTTTACCTTAAGTAAGGGGAGAGAAAGGACAAAGGGGAGAGAAAGGACAAAGGGAAGAGAAAAATTTGGAACCTAAAATATTTTAAAAGTTTAAGTTTTACAGGTAATTATGAAATATTAAATGAAATATACATGCATAAATAATGAAATAAATATTTAAATAATAAACAATATATTAAATAATGAAATATCCACATCTTTTCAAATCCAATTATTTTATTGAATTCCATCTGTGTTTCTTGCCTATAGAGTTTTTTTTTGCGGGGTGGTTGTTACTTTTTAAAAATTTTCATCCATTTGTACATGCATATTTCCAAGTTAGAAAATTTCCCTCCACCCTTCCTTACCACCCTTCAGTACGGAACAATCAGATTACATATATTACATATTTTGTTAAACATATTTACAAATTAGTAATTTTTGGCATAAGGAATTATGATTAAGGCAAGGAGATACATAAAATATAATTTTTATAAAGTGTTCATCATATTTAGTAGGGGTATTTTTTTCTGTGGGTCTTGTTTAGTTTTTATTATTCTGGTTGGAAATAATATATTCCATAAATAGTCTAATACAGTTGTTCAAGTTGTCTGGACTGTCTAGAGGAGTTGCATCAATCAAGGTTGTTTGTCTCATAATGTTCTTGATGTGTACATTGTTCTCTTGATTCTACTCCCTTCACTCAGCATCAATTTCTATAAGTCATTCCCTGCTTCTCTAGAATCCAACCATTTATGGTTTCTTATAGAACAATAATATTCTATAGTATTCATGTACCATAACTTGCTTAGTCATTCCCCAATTGATAGGCACCCCCTCAATTTCTAATTCTTTGCCACTCAACAGAGCTGCTATGAATATATTGAACATGTAGGACTTTTCACAATTTTTACAATTTCTTCTGGGTATAGTCCTAGGATTGTAATTGCTAAGTCAAAGAATATGAATAGTTTTATTGTTCTTGGAGCATAGTTCCATATTGTTTTCCAGAAAGGTTGGATCCATTGACAGCCTATAAAGATTTTAAAAACCTGATATTTCATATATAAACTTTTTCTTACCTTATGTCATCTATAATTTTGATGTCTAATCTCCAAACCTCCCCTCAAATTACTTGTAGAAATATGAAATAGAAAAAACCAAAACAGGTTCATAACATTACGTTAGAAACTTCTTTCTAGATTAACAATAGTTTTTTAATTAGTCTTCATTCTTTGTTTTTGTTCACTAAAATATTTCCAAATATAGCTAACTTCTCTTTATTTAAATCTGTTTTTCTTCAACTTTATACATTGGAATATCATAAAATAGTTTGAGAAATGCCTCTTTTATAAATTCAAGCATACTATGCCAACTATAGAAATATTATCTACTACTTAAATGTTTTTAAAAGACAAAACAATTAAACTAAAAATATAGGGAATTATTGTTTTACCTAAAAATAATTTAATGTCGTTATGGAAATGTAAAAAATGTATTCTAAGAGAGCTTTTTCAATGTGATTTTTCAATATGATCAATTTGGTCACTAGGTTAGCTTGATTGTCAATGTAGTAGACCTACCTAGGGTTCAAAGATAATATTTGTTTTTCTACCTACCCCAACAATAGGGGTGCAGGGTGTGCTCAAGGAAGTTTTGCTGAGCCCTCATCAAGGCTGCTTTCCATTTTTGATGTTCACCTGAGCCACCTAACTCTCACCTGTGCTTCCAAGAAGCTGTAGCGTGTACAGAGGCCATAACCTGGTAAACCATTTAGGCAGTGGGCTAAACTAGGTTGAGGGCAACTGAGGAAGAATCAAACTCATCAAAGAGTAGTGGGAGGTGTCTACCCAAAGTCTACTAGTGGAATGGGTGGAGGGGAACAATTCATTCCAAAGGCCATGAAGTCAGCTGAAGCTGGAGTGCTTAGAGCTTGCTTAAACATTGAAGAAGCCAAGGTCATCCACTGCATCTAGAGTCAACACTAGTTTTCTTGACTCCGTCTTGCTAAGCTGGATCATAATGACTTTGGAGGAAAGAGTGAGTTGATTGATTTCATGCAGCTCTACCTCACTTAAATCAAATTTACTACATAACAAAAGATGTCACTCACTACCATTCTTCAAAGTCCTGGGGTGAAAGAAAAGTGATGAATTAGCAGGTGCTGATACACTGGGAGCTGTAGTCACAACCATGAACACAAGAGGTTCAGGCCACAGAGTCCTTTCTCCACTGAAAGCAGCAGTGGGATTTGGCATAGCCCTGGGTGACTGAGCTACCCTTTTAAGGATCACACTGCTCACAGTCTGAGGTAACATGACAATGCCATGGCACCATCATCAGTGTTTATGCTTCCACCAGAGTCATCCATTGCGTCTAGAAGCGTAACCAATTCTCTTGATTCTGTCTTGCCACACTGGATCATGATGACTTTGGAAGAGAGAGTGAGGTAGATGACTTTGTGCAACTCTACCTCACTTAAATTTTATTTACAGCATACATCAAAAGACATCACCCATACCATTTTATCATTCCTACCTTCAGAGTCATGTGGCAGCAGACAAGGGACAAAGCAGAAGGTGAGGAAACACTGGGAGCTGAAATTACAACTCTGTGCAAGGGGCTAGAAAAGATGCCTTAAAATTTGTCTGCTTACCCAACCCTGGTCTGACTACAGGTGAAGTCAAGGCTCAAAAAATCTACAAAAACTTCTTCAAAGAAGATTTCACTCCATTGGTTCATGGAAAGTGCACAATCTCATAGACAACACAAGATCCAATAGACCTGAAAGAACAGCTCTTGTTGCAAGAGAACTCAAAAGGTATTATATCCAAGTAACAGCACTGAGTGAAACAAGGCTGGCAAATGAAGGCCGGCTATCTGAAGTCATGGCAGTGAAGGGGAGCACCGTGAGGCTGAGGTAGGTTTTGCAATCAAGCTAAGCTAGTCAACATTCTTGAATGTCTACCAAAAGGAGTGAATGACAGGCTCATGACAATGAATTGCCACTTCCAGAAAAATGCCATGGCACCATCTTCAATGTCTATGCTCCCACTGTGATGAACAGTGATGAAGTCAAAGAAAAACCTTATGAAGACAGGGGACCCTTATCATCAATGTACCAAAAGAGGATAAGCTGATAATTCTACATGACTTTAATGCTAGAGTAGGCTCAGATTACCAGACATGGCAGGGAGTCTTTGGGAGGAATGGAGTTGGAAACAGCTTCAGCAAAGATCACCTTTTACGGAAGACTTGTGTATCTCATCACAAAAACTATATTCCATTTACCTATGCACAATAAAACTTCCTGAATTCACCCTCATAGCAAGAAGTGGCATAAATTATACTATATAATTATAGCTATATATATATGTATATATATATATATATATATATATATATATGTATTTTTTTTTAAGAGACAGACAGGATGTGAGATTGACAAAGGCAATGTATGGTGCAGAGTGCTGGGCTGATCACAGACTCATCCTCTCTATGTTAAATATTCACATTGAACCAAAGCAGCGTCCCTAAAACAAAATGATTACTAAAAGAATTAATGTCAAGAGATTAGAATCTCTCTCTAAAAGGGAGCAGTTCATTGCTTGCTTAGAGGGAAAATAAAGCCCACACACAGTTGGCAACAGTGGAGCAGAAAAGAAATGGGCAACTTTCAGAGATCTGGTTCACAGCACTGCATTTGCTCATATGGGCCAGAGCACTTGCAAACACCAAGACTGGTTTGATGAAAATGATGGGGAAACACAGAAGATGTTAAATGAAAAATGAGAGCTGCACAGAGTTTATCAGAAGTATAATTCATCCATTTCTAAGGAGGTAGAATTTAATTCCATCAAAATTAAGTCCAAGCACAACCTTGAGAGATGCAAATACCTGACTCAGTAATAAGGCAGATGAAATTCAATTTTATGTTGACAGTAACAAAACAAGATCATTTTATGATGACCTGAAGGCTCTTTATGGGACAGAGATAAATGCTGCCTCTCAAATTCTCAGTACTGATGGATCCCCATTGATTAACTATAAGGACATCATCCTAGAGAGATGGGATGAATACTTCCAAAGTGGTCTTAACAGATCATCATCAATCAATGCAGACATCATTAGCCATTAACCTCAAGTTGAAGTTAACTAGTACGTAGGTGAAGTTCCAAATGAAGAAGTTTTGAATGACATTAGGCTCCTTTTAAGTGGCAAAGCTCCTGGTTCTAATTATATTCCAGTTGAGATCTACAAGTTTGGGGTGTCCATTATTCTTCCAAAAATTGACTGAAATTTTCCATGAAGAGGTTATTCTCCAAGAATTCAAGGATGCCTCCATCATCTATCTCTATAAAGTAAAGGGAATAGATTGTCCTGTGACAATCATAGGGGTATTTCACTTTTAGTCATTGCTTGCAAGATTCTTGCCAGGCTCCTCCTCAACCTTGAAATTGGTTGCCACACTGAGAGCCAGTGTGACTTCTGAAAGAGGAACTCCAGGAATAATATCACAAACAGTACAGAGTTCTGTTGACACCATTTGTAGATCTATCCAAAGTCTTTTATACCATCAGTCATGAGGGTTAATGGAAATTTATGTCAAAATTTGGTTGCCTGGAGAAATTAATTAGTATTGTATGTCAATTCCATGATGGCATGCATGCATGCCTGGGTTCTGGATAATGGATGGATCTCTTAATATTTCCCAATTACTAATGCAGTAAAACTAGAATGTGTCCTTGTTCCCATACTTTTTGGTATGATGTTTTCAGCCATGTTATCAAAAATCTTCATTGAGGATGAACATGGACTCAAGGTTACCTCCCACAGTGATGGCAAATTCTTCAGGTTGAAAAGGCTGTAAACCTTTTGTTGATGCATGGTCTTCTGTTTGCAGATGATTGTGCACTCATTGAAGGCTCTGAAGCTGAGGTGCAACAAAACATGAATCAATTCTCTACTGCTAGTGCTAATTTTCATCTAACAATTAACACCAAGAAAACAGAAGTTCTCCATCAGTCACTACCACACCATCCATATGTGGAACTATTGATAACAGTAAATGAAGAAATTTTGAGAATTGTGGACAAGTTCACTTACCTTGGCAATGTCCTTTCCAAGGAGGTGCAAATTGACAATGAGGACGACACTCTCATTGCCAGAGCTATTTGGGAGACTGAAAGAAAGTATGGGAAAGAATTGGTATTAGACTGCTATCAAACTAAAGGTCTACAGAGCTGTTGTGTTGATTTCATCGCTATATGCCTGTGATACCTAGACAGTCTATCAGCACCATGTCAGGAAACTGAATCACTTCTACTTAAATTGTCTTAGGAAGATTCTGAAGATCACCTGGCAGGAGAAGATACCTGACGCTGAGGTCTTTATTCAAGCTAAACTGTCTAGTATCCCAACATTACTACAGAGTGTGCAGCTACAATGGGTTGGATAAGTTCTTAGAATGCCAAATGTACACTTGTCAAAAAAATATTTAATGGAGAACTCACAAAGGAGAAGAGGTCACAAAGGGATCAGAAGAAAGGATATGGAGACACCCTGAAAATCTCATTGAAGCACTTTCGAATTGATTGTTCAGCACCGAAGACACTAGTACAGAATCACCCATCATGCACGCCTTCATCAGTGATGGTGCTGCACTCTATGAGGAAGGCAGAACTGAAGCAGCTCAAAGGAAACATGACATCTATAAGTTTGGAGTACCCACCCCAGGTGTTCATATGGACTATTTGTTCCCAACCTGTGGTAGAGCATTCTGAGCTCATATTGGACTGATCAACCACAGTGCATTACAGTGTAATTTGCCTCAAACATAGTGATGCCATTTTGGTCTTCTTCAATAATGAAAGACGAGAACCAACCAACCCCCAATAATATAAACCCCTTCTAACTCTATGGGAAATTACAGGAGTTAAAGATTTCAAGACCTAAGACAGTCCTCATTATTTTACATCAAATTCTACAAAAATATACTTAGCCAAAGTGCCTTGAAAAGGAATTAAAAATTCCTGTCTGTATAGTGAATGAGATCTCATATTCCCTGTTTGAGAAATTAGAATAGGTTAACTCTTGATTAAATAAAATAGCAATTGATCACTGATGAAATTTCAGGCTATAGTAGGTACCTTTAATTTTATCTAAATCTTTAATTCCCACTTTAAATGGTATTTCCTTTCTCATAATGATCTTATAGAATTTGATTCATACCTACATTGATGTTTTAATAAGGAGTTCAATTTTCTGGAGGACTTGTAACTCATATACTTTTCTCATCCCCTACTTTAAAATATATAAATATTCTAGTCAGCATTTCATTAAAATGATACCACTTTTTTTTGCTAGAAATACTCCCTCCCCAATAACTGGGGACACAGGATAACAGTAGACAATAGAGAATGTGATTAACAGTTCAATCTTCAGTGGTTCTTAATCTTTCCTGGCTCCTCTGTCTCTGTCTCTGTCTCTGTCTCTGTCTCTGTCTCTGTCTCTGTCTCTGGCTCTGGCTCTGGCTCTGGCTCTGGCTCTGGCTCAAGCTGTCTCTCTCTCTCACTCTCGCTCTCTCTCTCTCTCTTTCTATCTCTGTCTCTGTCTCTCTGTCTCTGTCTCTCTCCCTCTCTGTCTCTATCTCTCTCTTTCATACACACACACACACACACACACTCATACATACACATACATACAAGTGTGTATGTATATATGTGTCTGTATGTGTGTGTTTGCCAATAGTTCACGAATTTGTAGTTTCCTAAGTGTGGTAATTATACCAGGAAATCACAAATATAGACCTCACACTGTCTATAATAAAACAGAATTGACCTTAAATAAAAAATAACAATAACTAATGAATCTATCTCTTAAGAAATAAGTCATCATTTATTAAATACTTGCTCTGATCTGGCATGCTGTAGAATGCTGAAAATAAAAACAAAATCTAAAAAATGCTTACTTTTAATATAAAAATGGTATGTATCTATAGGGTAGTTGAAGGTTAATCTCAGAGACAAGATATAAGTTTTAGGTAGCTTTAGGTAGGGAAGGTAGGGAAGGTAAAGGAGGTGAAAGTAGGTAAAGAAGGAAGTAAAGGAGAATGTGAAATATCTCTTATTGGAAGTAAGATTTGAGCTAAGTCTTGAGGAACTCAAAGAAGTCAGGAGGCAGAGATTATAAAGAAGTACATTTCAGACATAGAGATAAGCCCTGAAAAGGTGTAGAAATAGATTGACCATGTCAACCCTTTTATTCAAAAAAATCTAGTAGATACATAGAGCCCTCTATTTGGAGTTCAAAATCTTCTATAATCTGGTCCCTTTGTAAACTTTTAGACTTTTTAAAAAATCTAATTTAC
Organism: Macrotis lagotis; assembly: GCF_037893015.1. Taxonomy (NCBI): domain Eukaryota; kingdom Metazoa; phylum Chordata; class Mammalia; order Peramelemorphia; family Peramelidae; genus Macrotis; species Macrotis lagotis. The sequence goes on along the minus strand of NC_133660.1, from coordinate 143,006,352 downwards.
ATCTATGAAATCTATGAAGCAGTGTCACTATCTTGCTTGCTTGAATAAGATATTCTATATTGCAACTCTTAAGCATTTTACTGCCTGTCCCTCATTTCTAGAATTGTTTTCTTCCTTATTTCTGTGTCTTGTTATCCTTCAAGTTCCAGATAAAATCACTCCTTCCATAATAAGCCTTTATTAATAGTCTTTAATTCAGATTACAGAGAGTTTATAAGGAAATAATTGAAGAAAAGTAGAGGAATCATGGCTTTTCAAAAAGTTTGACTATGATGGAAAGGAAATATATAGGACATTTTATTTGAGGAATGGTCAGATTCAGTGAGATTTGTTCATTATCATTTTGTTTTGCATGAAGTCACTGAGATATACTGTGTATACAAGCAGCAAGGAAGCAGCCAGTAGATGGTAAGATAATAAAGATTAGCAAGAGTGAAGAGATAACAGAGAGGTTACTGTCTATAATTCTTAGAAGCAGGATTTGAACCTAAAAATTCTTCATTTTAACCTTGTCACTATATCCACTATGCTGTTATATGTGCATTTATGTGAAAAAAGGTACTTACATAGTTTCCAGTTGCCTAGTATTTTGTGCAAAATAGAAGCTTAATGAACATTTTGCTACTTAAAAAGTACCATTTTGGTGAACTAAATTTCTCTATTATACCAATTACTGACAAAGACAATTAGGTCTTTTTAGAAACTCCAATACGGTATTCATGAAGAATATTTTTACTTTAAAATTCAATTAATTTTGTAGACAATTCACTACAATAATACATCAAAATATGGATTACTATCCTATATTTTGAAAATTTGGAAGTAAAACAGTAACATGAAAGTGTTAATGCAACTACAAAAGATATCTAAATCACCATTAAGACCTTGCTGCATGTACTAAGAGAAGTTGATTTAGTGATTCAAATTCAGCATTCTGATATCTATCTATATCTTCCATTAACTTTATCACATGAAAATCAATAGGTATTAGATTTATGTTTATAAAAGGATAGAATGTAGACTTTTAATATGTTAACTATCAACTAGGTTTGAGTGCACTGACTTAAAGCAGTTGAAATAAATTCTTAATATGTTGAATCATCAAATCTTTTAGTCCATTTGAGTTTTGCAAGTGAAATTTTTGGATAGCAATTGTTTTTAACAAAGAAATTATTTCATATGAGAGTATGATGAAATATGGCATAGAAACTTTTAGTAAATACTGTATATTCCAAGTCCTGACAAAAATTGAACAACTAAAACTATTGAACCAGCATTAAAAAAAGTAATACTCACAAAGGTTTAACTAAAAGCATGTTGACTTTTATGGTCATTTTAAATATTAATGACAAAATTAATGGAACTTTTCAATGTTGTAAATTTATAATTATCACAGTGTTCTTAAAAAAAACTCTCATGTCATTTCCAAAACAACAAGGATAAATAAATTCATTATTGGTCAAATTTCTATAAATAATAAAAAAATGAGTTAACAAAAATTATACATTTCAAAGCAGATTACACACTGAAAACAAGGAAAGACATTTGCCTTGTAGGTCCTCATCATTATCATTAGATGTGATGGATTTTTTTGTATTATGGAGATTCTTAGAAGATGAAAAATACTGATTGCTTCTCCTTTCTAATATAACCATAGTTCATGTCTTGGAACTAGTGCTATTGTCAAAGTGAATAATATTTTAATATGTTTTGATATGGCCCTTCTTGAGAGAAAAATGAAATGATTCTTAACAGTAGAGGAGTTTGCTATCAGTCATTTGAGTAACATTGATGCCAAATATTTCTGATGATGAGTTGGAATTTCAAGTAATATTTTGGAAAAAAAATTAAGGTTAAAATGTGTATACTACAACTTTCTCTTTGGGCTATTTGTATATCCTAATAAGGCAGGAGGGCTTGTCAAAACAAACTAGATCTCTGAATTGTTGAGTCCTTGCAAGGTTGTTTCTCAATGGACTGACTTATAGTCATTTAAAATATCACAATCAAATCTTAACTTTGACAAATTTTAAATTCTTTGGGGAATCTGAAGTTCTGAATAGATTTCTGTTTTATGATTTCATGCCACAGTAAAAGAAATAACCAAACAGAGGATATTAAATACTGGGATTTGAAATTGTGCTCCCCAAGATCCTTTTGAGTTATAGCCCTAGTAATTCAGTACCATTGCTTAGAAAAAATACAAATCAGTTATGCTACATAATGTCATGTACTTTAGTAAGCATTTCATAAGAGTCTGTTAAATGCATGAAAGAGTAAACAAATGATGCAGCTCTGGAAGTGGGAAGAAAATAGCAAGAGGGATGACAAAATGTCAAGACTTTGAGAAATAATGGGGGGGATAGCATTTAACAAATGGCAATATAATAGTCAGGAGTTAATAATATTAGAAATTTCCATAAAAGGAAAAGCAAACCCATTAGAATATTATAGAATCATAGAGTCTCATAGATGTAAGGAACTCAGGGGTAAGGAACTCAAGGGTAAGGAACTCCTAACTTTTATCTGGAAAAAATAAATCAAACCAATCCAAACCGAAGCAAAAACAAAAAACCTTTACATATGAAGATTTACATTGAGAGTGATACCACCATAACTCAAGACATCTCATTCCACATTTGGATAGCTCTTTTTAAAAAAAAAATGGATGTTTCTTTTTCTCCTAATAACAAGACTAAACCTATCTGTTTTAAATTTCTCAATTGAATGACATTGAGACAATAGTGATTAAATTGTTATTGTTTAGATTAAATTATTCCCATGTCTTTGAGTCAATTCAACACTATCATTTATCTATCTTTTAAATCTTCATCTTAGAGGTGTGCTGGTAAATGTTAACAACCATCATTTTTGGGGAAGGGAAAATGTCTGCTAATACCCTTTTAAATTGAATATGTCATAATGAACATTTTTGTATTACATTAAAATATTTAGATAATTATGAAACAGTAATTCTGGCACTGATTTGTAGCAACCTGAAAATTGACATATGTAAAAGTAATAATTGACTTTCACATGCCAGATCTAACTGGGTCCAGAATACTACCAATCTAAGGAAGCACTATGACATAAGGATAGAATCACTTGAAGACAAAGTGAAAAAAAAGTCAGTTTGGGGAGTATTTACAAAGTTTCTTTAGCAAAATTATTTAATATTTTCAATTTTCTACAATCATAGAAATGTCAAGAAAATATGAGATGTTATAAACTCTGAACAAAGCAATTCAGACCAGCTCAAATATGGAGATTATTAGGGCCCACTCTTATAAAATCATGCTAATCTACCTTGACTTCAGGAATACAGGTTAAAGTATATAAGAACTAAAACTCTCTGGTTTTATGACTTGAGGGAAGGATTTGAGTAAGGGGAAAAAAATGAAAGACTGAGAAATTAGCTGTGTATGAAGGGTGAGGGACAGTCAAGAATTGAGATTGCAGATGTTTATATCTGTTGTCAGCAGTCATTGAGAAATTAGGAAGAAGGAATAATTTTGTGGTGAAGTCTTATTAAGTTTTTGAAATCTAGGGTACTTTAAGTTGTAAAATTCTTTGAAATCAAGGACTGAAATTCAGGATATAAAGGGTATGGATGGTAGTTTACATCTGTGTCATGAAGGAATTGATAGTTCAACCCAATTAAACTGAATAAATCTCTAAAAGAGAATATAGTGAGAAAAGAAAAGAGAAAAAAACCTGACTTATATCCACCAGAGTATGTGGAAGGGTTGTGATACTGAAAAAGAAACTGTGAAGAAGTCAAACAGGTAGGAAAAGAAAAGGGAGAATAGCAATGAAAATCAGGGAAAAGAGGCATTGTAGGAGGTAGTCAGCAACTTCAAATGCTTCAGAAAGGTCAAGAAGAATAAAGGTACATTAAAAAAACCATCAGTGGTAGCTAGGTGGTACAGTGGATAGAGCACTGGTCCTGGAGTCAGGAAGACCTGAGTTCAAATTTGACTTTAGGTACTTAATCAATACCTAGTTGTGTGACCTTCAGCAAGTCACTTTACCTCATTGCCTCACAAAAACTAAAAAAAAAAAAAATTAAAAACCCCATTAGATCTAGAATCTAGCTATCTAAAGATTATTGGTAACTTTTGAAAGATCAGTTTTACTTAAGTGATATTCAGGAGCCAGATCCCAAATCAAATTATAATATATCTCCAAGCAAAATGTTCTATTTGTTATTCTCTATAAATTACATTTTACCTCCTACCTCCAGGTCTTTTTATAGGCTATTCACTAAGTCTAGAATGCTTTCCTTCGCTGCTTTTTCATCTTGGAAATTCTCTAGATTTCTACAGTTGTTTCTGTCCTTCCCTCACATCACACTTTATTTATATTGTGAATAATCTTTATTTATTTATAAGTTTATACATTTTATCCTTTAATATAAGTTGTTTTTACTGCAAGAACTACCTGCATGTTATAATTTTCAAGACATTTTTTTAAGTTATCTCATTTGACCTTCACAGCTTTTTGCAGTAGGTGTAACTATATTCCATCATTTGAAGACGAGAAAATTTAGGCTGACAGGTTGAGATTTGTCCTGGGTTATATAACTGATATCTGAAGTAGATTTAAAGCTTAGATATTCCTAAGTGAAGACCAACATTTGATTCACCATGGCATCCAACTTCCTGATACATAACAAATGCTCACCTAGTCTTTGCTTGAAGAAGTATAATGAAATGAATTTCTCATGTCACAAATTTCCATTAGTGATATAGTATATGTAAATTGCATTTCCCAAAGGGGGGTCCATTTTCCCTTGATATCATGTATGCTTTATTTATTTTGGAAATGTTTTATTTCAAAATTATTATTCATATACCATCCCTAGGAAGAGATAGCCTTTTTATTGGTTTGGTTGTTTTATTTCTCTCTTTTTGGCAGGTTTTGTTTCTATTTTCTAGTGTTTTTTACAGCAAAGAATTGGAAAATTTCAAAAAGGATGCAAGATAATCTCTTCCTTCTATTAAATCAGGGATGTCCAAAATGCAGCTGCAGTGTGATTTTATGTGTCCCACCTGTAGGTTTACTAAATGTTTTAGTAAAAGAAATCGAGGTACCACAAAACACTCACTAAAATGGTAAATCAATATATATTGCCTATGTCTTCAATAAAAATTTTTAAAAGTAAGGTTGGACAGCTCTATACTAAACCATTAACTCATCTCAGTGCTTTCTTCCATGTCTGTCAAGTATTTAATGACTAATATATTAAATAAGTGAATTGAATATCCAACTTCACGAAGTCATCTAAGTAGTATGTTTTATAATTGTGTTATTTTTTCCACATGGATGATGAAAACTTTCTTTTTCAAACTATTATTCTTTTTAGAGCAGGGTCAAGACAGTAGAGAAAGGCTAGGAAGTTATCTGAGCTGATCCCAATTTTCTTCAGAAACAACTTTAATTGAAGCCATTTAATAGATTCTGAAATGACAGAAGACACAAAAAGACAGGGTAAAAAATTATTCCAGCTCAAAAAATCTTGGAAAGACCTCAGATAAGGTCTTTCCAACTCAGCTGGAGGAGGAGTGGAGTCCAATTCAGAACTGGTGTGGAGAAGCCCATGGGAGACTCTTAGCTGCTGCACAGATCAGCCTGGGTCTTCAAAACAGACCAGCAGTGAGGATTCAGACCTGGTCATAAAATATATTATAAGCTGCAGAATACTTGTGCAACACATAGGACTAGCATCTGAGCCCCCAGTGTGGAAAGCCAGTTACCAGATCCCAACTTCCAAGCACAAGAAACTTGAGATTGTACCCACTTGTCACCCAGGAAAAGGACACAATGCTAAAAAAAAGAATAAACAAAAAACAAGAAACCTAACCACAGGAAGGTACTATGGTGACAGGAAAGATTAAAACACAAACTCAGAAGATGAAAATGGCAAACTGGCTTCATATAAATTGTCCAAGAGGAATGTGAAATGATCCCCAGCCCCAAAAGTCATTTTTTAAAAGTTCAAAAAAGAATTCAAATATCAAATAAGAGTGACAGAAGAAAATTTGGGAAAAGAAATGAGAGTTATGCAGAACAATTATGAAAAAAGAGTCAACAGCTGGGAAAAGGAAGTACAGAATGTGACTGAAGAAAACTCCTTAAAAAATAGAGTTGGCACAATGGGAAAAAAAATCCACTGAAGCAAATGATACTTTTTTTTAAATTGCATTTATTTACGGCAATGAGGGTTAAGTGACTTGCCCAAGGTCACACAGCCAGGCGATTATTTAGTGTCTGAGACTGGATTTGACCTCAAGGCCTACAGATTCCAGGGTCAGTGCTCTAGAAAATGTGCCACCTAGCTGACTGTACAAATGATACTTTTCAAAAAAATTTAATGGTACTTTATTTTATTTTTTCAAATACTTGGAAAGATAAATTTCAACATTCATCTTTTTATAAGGTTTTGATTTCCATAATTTTCTACCTTCCTCCCTTCCCTTCCCCCCATAATCTAATATAAGTTGTACTTATATAATCATGTTTAATATCTTTCCATATTAATCACATTGTGATGTAATCAGAAATAAAGGGAAATCATGAGAAAAAAAAATAAAACAAGTTTTAGAAAGTGAAAATAGTATGCTTTGATCTGCATTCAGACTCTGCAGTTTTTTCTTTCATTATCCACCATAGCTGTCCTAAAACCAGACCCCCATCTCCTGTAGTATACTTGCTCCACTTCCCAATACTAGCTCCCTATTATATGCTGTCTTTCCATAAGGTTAAGAGCAGGGTCTGTTTTATTTGTTTTCATTTGTATCTCCAGAGCTTAGCATAGTGTCTGGCAAATTAATACATGATTTTTCTTTTTATTCATTTATATTGAGAAATGGACTCCCTTTCTCCTACATTGATATGGCTTCCCTTCAGCTGGTGTGAACAAAAAGCACCCTTATGCTTTTAAGTTCATGAAAAAGGCATTCCCTCTTTTCTCAGTATGATTAGGAACCCAGTGATATGGAGACCAAACTTGAGTTAGTATATGATGTGGAGATAATAGACAACCAAAAGCAAAGTAATATTCCTCTACTCCCGGAAGAATGTACTGACCTGGAAGTGATATCCTCACATCAGCTGGACTAGAGCTATAGCTGGAACAAGCCATCTCTTTACCACCCTTTTCTGCCCCCTCAGCTATTACTAGTACCATTCAAATTCTCAAGAAAACTCAACTTCTTCTTGTCTTTTCTGGATCTAAATAAACTTCATTAGTAAGAGCATTTTTAGGAGGCTTTATAAATAAGTTTCTTTTTTATAATGATTTATTTACTATTTATTTATTTTGAATTTTACAATATTTCCCTTAATCATGCTTCCCTTCCACCACACCTCACGGAAGGGAGTCTGTTAGTCTTTACATGGTTTCCATGGTATACAATGATCTAAGTTGAATATGATGACAAAGAAATCATATCCTGAAAGAAGAAAAATAAAGTATAAGAGAGAGCAAAATTATATAATAAGATAATTTTTTTAATTAAAGGTAATAGTCTTTGGTTTTTCTTCTACTCCACTATTCTTTCTCTGGAAACAAATGATATTCTCCCTTGCAGATACCCCAAAATTGTACCTGACTGCTGCACTGATGGAATGAGCAGGTCCATTAAGGTTTATCATCACCCCCATATTGAGGTTAGGGTATACAGTGTTCTTCTGGCTCTGCTCATTTTGTGCATCAGTTTATGAAAATTCTTCCAGGCTTCCCTGAATCCCCATACCTCCTGGTTTCTAATAATACAATGATATTCCATCGCATACATATATCACAGCTTATTAAGTCATTCCACAATTGATGGACATCCCCTCGATGCCCAACTCTTTGTCACCACAAACAAAGCTGCTATGAATATTTTTGTACAAGTGATATTTTTACCTTTTTCATGATCTTATCAGGGTATAAACCTAGTAGTTGGACAGCTGGGTCAAAGGGTATACACATTTTTGTTTCCCTATGGGTGTAATACCAAATTACTCTCTAAAAAGGTTGCATGAGTTCACATCCCCACCAATAATGTATTAGTGTCCCAGATTTCCCACATCCCCTCTATATTGATCAATGTCTTTTCTGGTCATATTGGCCAGTCTGAGAGGTGTGAGGTGGTACCACAAATATGTTTTAATTTGCATTTCTCTAATAATTAGAGATCTAGAGCAATTTTTCATATGACTATGGATTGCTTTGATTTCCTCATCTGTAAATTGACTTTGCATATTCTTTGATCATTTATCAATTGAGGAATGACTTGTTTTATTTATTTTGACTAAGTTCTCTGTATATTTTAGAAATGAATCATTTGTACATATGAGGAGATAAAAACAATCCATAGTCATATGAAAAATTTCTCTAAATCATTATTTATTATAGAAATTAAAATTAAAGCTTCTCTGAGGTACCACCTCACAACTCTCAAACTGGTGAATATAACCAGAAAAGACAGTGATCATTGTTCAAAGGGTTGTGGGAAATCTGGGACACTATTACATTGTTGGTGGAGCTGTGAACTCATTTAACCTTGCTGGAGAGCAATTTGGAACTACACCCAAAAAGCAACAAAAATGTGCATACCCTTTGATCTAGCAATAGCACTACTGGGTCCATACCTTGAAGAGATGATGGAAAAAGGGGTAAAACATCACTTGTACAAAAATATTCATAGCATCCCTGTTTGTGGTGGTAAAAAAATGGAAAACAAGTAAATGTCCTTTAATTGGGGAATGGCTTAGCAACCTGTGGTATATGTATGTCATTGAACACTATTTTTCTATTAGAAACCAGGAGGTATGGGAATACAGGGAAGCCTGGAGGGATTTTCATGAATTGACGCTGAGTGAGATGAGCAGATCCAGAAAAGGCATTGTACACCGTAACAGCAAAATGGGGGCGATGATCAACCTTGATGGGCTCACTCATTCCATCAGTGCAACAATCAGGCACAATTTTAGGCTGTCTGCAATGGAGAATACCATCTGCATCCAGAGAAAGAACTATGGAGTTTGAACAAAGAGCAAGGACTATTACCTTTAATTTAGAAAAAATAAAACTGGTATCTTATTGTCTGCTCTTGCTCTTATACTTTATGTTTCTTCCTTAAGGATATGATTTCCCTCTCATCACATTCAATTTGGATCAATGTATACCATGGAAACAATGTAAAGACTGGAAAATTACCTTTTGGGGGGGGGAGGGAAATAAGATTAGAGGAATAATTGTAAAACACAAAATAAATTAAATCTTTATTTAAAAAAGAGTAGAATAAAAAAGGAAATGAATGATTTGTCAGAAATGCTAGTTAGTTGTTTCCCAATTTACTACACTTCTTTTGATCTTGATTACAGTCCTTTTGTCTGTGGAAAATCTTTTTAATTTAATGTAATTAAAATTATCTAGTTTTTTATTTATTTATTCATTTATTCATTCATTTATTTATTTATTTATTCGTTTATTTATTTTTTAGGTTTTTTGCCAGGCAAATGGCGTTAAGTGGCTTGAAATTATTAAGTGTTTGACACCGGATTTGAACCCATGTACTCCTGACTCCAGGGCTGGTGCTTTATCCACTGCACCACCTAGCCACCCCCTCTAGTTTGTTTTTAACTATGTTCTGTATCTCTTCCTTGGACATAAAGGGCTTTCCTTTCCATAGATCTAAAAGGTAAACTATTCCTTGATCTCCTAGTTTTCTTATAATATTGTTTTTACGTCTTAATCCTGTATCTATTTGAATCTTATCTTGGTATAGGGTGTGAGGTGTTGGTCTAATCCAAGTTTCTGCCAAACTGACTTCAAATTTTCCCAACAGTTTTTATCAAAGAGAAAGTTTTTATCCCAATAGCTGAACTCTTTGGGTTTATCAAATAGCAGATAACTATAATCATTTCCTGTTATTGTACCAAGTCTATTCCACTGATCCATGACTATTTCTTAGCCAATACCAGACAATTTTGATGACTGATGCTTTATAATATAATTTTAGATCTGGGAGGGCTAAGCCACCTTCTATTTTACTTTTTTCCCATTTAAATCCATGGAGATTCTCAACTTTTTATTTCTCCATATTAATTTATTTACAATTTTTTTTAACTCATTAAAGTAATTCTTTTTTTGGAATTTTGATTGGTAGGGCACTAAATAATTAGTTTAATGTTGGTAGAATTATCAGTTTTATTATATTAGCCCTGCCTATCCATGAGCAGTTGATATTTCCCAATTACTTTAATCTGATTTTATTTGCATGAGAAGTGTTTTGTAATTGTTTTCAAAAAGTTTCTGAGTCGTCCTTGAAAGGCAGACTCCCAGGTATTTTATATTTTCTGAAGTTAATTTGAATGACATTTCTCTTTCTAGCTCTTTCTGCTGTTTCTTGCTAATCATAGGTAGAAATTTTGAGGAATTATGAGGGTTTATTTTACAACCTGTGACATTGCTAAAGTTACTAATTCTTTCTAGTACCTTTTTTGACGAATTTTTAGGATTCTCTAGGTATACCATCATGTCATCTGCAAAGAATGAGAGTTTCGTCTCTTCCTTCCCAATATAATTCCTTCAATTTCTTTTTCTTCTCTCATTGCTGCAGCTAACATTTCTAGTACTGTATTGAAAGTAGTGGTGATAATGGTGATCCTTGTTTCACCCCTGATCTTATTGGGAATGCCACTAGCCTATCCCCATTGCATATAATGCTTATTGATGGTTTCAGATAGATACTGCCTATTATTCTAAGAAAGAATCCCTAGTCTCTAGTGTTTTTAGTAGGAATGGGTACTGTATTTTGTCAAAAGCTTTATCAACATCTATTGATATGATTTCTGATAGGTTTGTTATTGATATAATCCATTATACTAGCAGTTTTCGTAATATTGAACCAATCCTACATTCCTGGGATAAATCCTACTTGGTCAAAAGGTATTATCCTAGTGTTAACTTGTTGTAATCATTTTGCTAAGATTTTATTTGAGACTTTTGCATCTATATTCATCAGGGAGACAGGCCTACAATTTTGTTTCTTGGTTTTAACTCTTCCTAGTTTAGGTATAATTACCATATTGGCGCCATAGAAAATGTTAGGCAGAGTTCCATCTTCACCTATTTTTCCAAAGAGTTTATATAGAATTAGAAACAATTGTTCCTTAAATGTTTGGTTGAATTCAATCGTGTACCCATGTGGACTTGGAGATTTTTTCTTAGGGAGTTCAATAATGGCTTGCTTAATTTCTTTTTCTGAGATAGCATTATTTAGGTATTTAATTTCCTCTTCATTTAGCATGAGCAACTTATATTTTTGTACATATTCATCCATTTCACTTAGATTACCAAATTTATTGCCATAGAGTTGGGCAAGATAATTCTGAATTATTACTTTAATTTCCTCCTCATTGTTGGTGAATTCACCTTTTTTCATTCATGATACTAGCAATTTGGTTTTCTTCTTTCTTTTTTAAACCAAATTAACCAGAAATGAATAGAAAATTAGGTATTCTAATGGAAGATTTAAGAGATGCATAAAAAAGAAAATAAAAGCATGTAATATAATAAGATTAAATTGCTTATATGCCTATATGGGAAAATAATAGATATAACTCTTATGAACTGTATTTCTATTAGAACAGTTTAGCATACTTTAGACAGAGGGAACAGGTGTTAGTTGATTTTGATGAGGTGATATTTCAAAGAATAATTGTGGGAAAGAAAAAAATAATCATACTTGTAGTCAAGGAGGAAAATTAGGATAAATCACATCACTTGAAGAGGCCAAAAGGACACATCATAGTACAGCAAAAGAAGGGAGGAATAAACATTTGAATCTTATTTCCATTAGATTTTTGTCAAAAAAGAGAATAATATACACTACAAGTTGGGTTTAGAAATTTACTTTTCCCTATAGGGAAGTAACAGGAAAAAGGGAAAAGAAAAGGGAAGGGACAATAATAGGGAGGGCACATTGAAGGAGTGAGTGGACAAAAAACAAAATATTCATGAGGAGGAAGAGAGTGAAAGAAGAGAAAAAAGTATATATGTGATAAATAAAATAGATGGAAAAATCGGGTTTGAAATTATAACTGTGAATGTGAAAGGAAGAAATTTCCCATAAAATGGAAGCAGATAGGAGAAAGGAATAAAAGCCAGAATAAAACAATGTTGTTTGCAAAAAATACATTTGAAGAAGTATACCACAACTTATTTAGCCAATTCATCCTCATTTGATGGACATCCCTTCAATTTCCAATTCTTTCTCATACAAAAAGATATGAATATTGTGGAATGTGTGGTACTTTTCCCATGTATAATGATTTCTTCTAAATATATATGTCTAGTATTAGTAGTGTTGGGTCAAAGAGTATGATTGGTTTTTATTGATCTTTGAGCATAGTTTCATAGTGCTCCAGAATGGTTGGATCAGTTCACAACCTGAACAAGAATGCATAAATGTCCAAGTCCTCCCACATCTACTCCAACATTGATTGTTTGCCCTTCTTGTCATTTTAGATAATCTGGAACCTCATAGTTGTTTTTATTTGTAATTCTCTAATCTGTAGTTATTTGGAATATTTTCTCATATGATTTTGTATTTAGTTTAATTTTTCATTTGAAGAATGAATAAATTATTTGATATTAGGAAATATCAATTTGGAAATAATTTGAAACTTTATAAATTTGATGCAATTCTCTATAAATTTTAGAAATTACATCTATCAGAACCCCTCCCTGTATAAATTCTTTCCCAGTTTTCTATTTTCCTTCTAATCTTAGTAGCACTGGCTTTAGTAGCACAAAAAATTTTAATATAACATAGTCAACCTCATGCATTTTGCATTTCATAATGTATTCTTATTTCTTTCTTGGTCATAAATTTCTCCTCTTAGATCTAACAGATAGAGTATTTATTGATCTTTCCATTGGTCTATGGTATCACCCTTTACATCTAAATATTGTTCTCATGTTTACCTTATTTTGGTATAGGGTGTGAGATGTTGATCTTTACCTAGATTTTGGTATATTATTTTATAGTTTTCCCAAATATTTTTGTCAAATAGTGACTTAGTGACTTCTTATCCCAGAACTAATGCTTTTGGGTTTGTCAAACAGAGATTACTATAGTCATTTACTACTGATGAAATAATTTCAATGCTAAAAATGAATGCATTTTTCCCCTTTCCCACAATTATTTTTTGAAATATCACCTCATCAAAATCAAAATATACAAATAATTAGAGGATAAACCAAGAGAGTTATAAATGAAAATAAAGCAAAACAATACTGGTACTCAACCTCCCCCTCTCAAGATAACTATCTACATAATAAACCACAAAGTTAAAAAGTTGAACCAAATTTTAGAAAAGTTGGATATGATAGACCCCTGGAGAAAATTGAGTGGAGTTAGTATACCTTTTTCTCAATGGTAGATGGCATTAATAAAACATTAATAATATATTAAGGTGGGGCAACTAGGTGGTACAATGGATAGGGTAAAGTTCCTGGAGTCAGGAGGACCTGAGTTCAAATCCAGACTCAGGAAACTTAATAATTATCTAGCTGTGTGACCTTGAGCAAGTCACTTAACATCATTGCCTTGCAACCCCCCAAAATTATATTAGGGCATAAAACTCCCAATCAAATGCAGAAATGCAGACATATCAAATACATTTTCTCAGATCATGATGTAATAAAAATTGCATGCAATAAAGGGCCATGAAAGATGAACTAAATATTAATCACAAACCAATTAACATAATTTTAAAGAATAAGTGGTAAAACAATTAATCATAGAAGCTATTTTTCCATCCAAGACAGTGACAATACTGAGACATATACCTAGACTTAGGAGATGAAGCCAAAGCAGTTCAGAGGTGAAATGTTATCTCTTAATGCTTACAGGAATAAAATAGAGAAAAAGGAAATCAATTGAATTAGTCTTGCAACTAAAAAAATTAGAAACAGAAAAAAATAAATATTTCCAAATAAATATTCAATTAGAAATTCTGATGATCAAAGGAGAGTATAAACTGAATACAAGAAAATTATTGAACTAGAAAATAAAACTAAAAGTTGGTATTATGGGGGGGGGCTTTCGTCAATTGATTTAAAGCAAGCAAGAAGAAAACCAAATTACCAGTAGTACAAATGAGAAGGTTGAATTCACCAATAAAGAAGAAATTAAAGTAATATTTAGAATAATATTGCCCAATTATATGCAATAAATTTGACAATCTAAGTGAAATTGATGAATATTATCAAAAATAGAGAATTAGCAGAATAACCTAATCATTTAAATAGCCTATCATTAAAAAAGAAATTGAAAAGGCTATGAACAAACTCCCAAAGAAGAAAATAATTTCCAGGACTAGATTGATTTACAAATTAATTCAACTGGACTTCCAGAGCAGAGTCAAGATGGCCATGTGAAGCTAACATGCTCCTGGAGCTTTTCCCTACTAAAAGTAAATGAAGCCCCTATTCTGACATTCAAACTGCAGATCCCAACAAGAAAAAGAAAAGATTGCAAGAATGTTTTTTTTTAGGTTTTTGCAAGGCAGATGGGGTTAAGTGGCTTGCCCAAGGCCACACAGCTAGGTAATTATTAAGTGTCTGAGACCGGATTTGAACTCAGGTACTCCTGACTCCAGGGCCAGTGCTTTATTGACTATGCCACCTAGCCGCCCCTACAAGAAGTTTTTAATGGTAGACATCGTGGAGAATCTTCAGTGAAGCTCTGTCTCTTAGGGGGAAAAGGGGAAAAACGACCCAGGAGGCAGGAGAGCAGTAACGCCAGCTGGGAGGCTTTTAGCCACAGTGCAATCCCAGTCCTGACAGTTTGAGAATAGCAGAAGTCCCGGCAGCTTGATAGCAAGCCATCAAGGAGAATCCTGATTCCAAAGTCTGAATCTTGGGAACACCAGGGTAAAAGATAGAACTGGATTGGGAGCAAACCATTGCTAAGTCAAAACCTGACACAAAGGAGGAAACAGATCCCTGCAAAAGTTAGGCCTGGACTGCATAGGCAACATCTTAGCTAATAACAAGCCAGGGATCAGAACCTAGCCCCATCAAAAAAAAAAATAAAGAAAAGGAGAAAATAAAGAAAATAAAAGCTTAGATCTATACTCCCTATACCCCAGAAGCAGAGCTAAAGCAACAATGATGAACAAAAAGGTCTAAAAGTGCACTCACTAATAGAAAATCATTTTGCAAACAAAGATATAACAATGCCATATCTGAAGAAAAAACTAGTGAAAAATCATGCACAGGGGATGTATCAAATCATTCTATAAATTGGCCTCAAATATAAAAGTTCATTGAAGAACTTAAAAAAAGAATTTGAAAACCAAAGAAGGGAGGAAGAAGAAAAATGGAAAACAGAAATGAGAGTCATACAGGAAAATTATGAAAAACTGACCAGAGAATTCTACACCATTTTAAAAGGAAACACAAAAGGTAATTGAAGAAAATGAAACCCTAAAAATTAGAATTGAACAAGTAGAACACAATGAATCTATGAAACTACAAGATTCCATCAAATAAATTGGAAAGACTGGAAAAACTGAAGAAAATATAAAGTACCTTTTAGGGAAAACAAATGACCTGGAAAATAAATCCAAGCGTGAAAATCTACAAATCACCAGACTACTAGAAAGCCTAAATCAAAAAATAAAATAAAATAAAAACCTAGAAAACATCATGCAGAAAATTATAAGGGGAAAACTATCCAAATCTGCTAAAATAAGAAAACAATGTAACCATTGAAAGAATACACAGAAAAGGAAGGTGGACTAGTTCTAGCAGATCTAAAACTATGCTGTAAACTGGTAGTCATCAAAACTGTCTTGTACTGGTTAAGAAATAGAGTAATAGATGAGTGGATTAGGATAGATTCAAAAGTAAATGCAGTAAATGACTACAGCAACCTATTATTGGGCAAATCTAAAGACATCAGCTGATGGAATAAGAACTCACAATTTGATAAAAAAAAATTGTTGGGAAACTGGAAAATAATATGGCAAAACCTAGGCAATGATCCATATCTCACACCCTAAAGCAAAATAAGATCCAAATGTGTACAGGATTTAGATAGAAAGAGTGACACCATAAATTAATAGACTCTGTCTCTCAAATATATGGTAAGGGGATAAATTTATGATCAAACAAGAATTAGAGCACATTATAAATTGCAAAATGAATGATTTTGAGTATATTAAATTAAAAAGGGTTTGTACTAATAAAGTTAATGCTGCTAAAATTAGAAGAAAGAAGAAAGCTAGGAATCAATCTTCACAACCAGGAGTTCTGATAAAAGTCCCATTTCTAAAATATGTAGAAAATTGCATTGAATTTATAAGGTTACAAGTCATTCCCCAATTGATAAATGGTCAAAGGATGTGTATAGTTTTAAAATGAAGAAATTAAAACCATGTATAATCATATGAAAAAAGTGGTCCAAATCCTTATTGATTAAAGAAATGCAAATTAAAATAACAATGAGGTATTATTTCATAGTTATAAGATTGGCCAAGATGAGAAAAAGGGAAAATGATCAATATTGGAGAGGTTGTAGGAGGATTGGGACATTGATGCACTGCTGCGGTAGGCTTTTGAATGGATCCAAGGTTTCTGGAGAACAATATGGAACTATGCCCAAAGGGCAATAAATAAAACTGTTCATACCCTTTTACACAGTAATTCCAATTATAGGTCTATATCCAGAAATTATTAAAAAAGGTAAAAGTTCTACATGTTCCAACATATTCTTAGCATCTCTTATTGTAGTGGCAATAACTAAACAAGTTTTGGTATGTGAATACTATGGAATATTATTGTTCTATTAGAAACCATAAATGGTCAGACTCTAGTGAAGCATGGGATGACCTAGGGCATCTGATACTGAGCAAAGGGTAAGAACAAGAAAACAATGTACACATTAACAACAACATGGACTATGTGATCCCCATTTAGAGGAAGAAAAACAAAAGACACACACACATGCAAAAGAAAAGCAACTCTTCAGATTCTGATGAACACTCTATTAAAATAATTTCTTGTGTAGCCCTTTCTGTTAATCCTAATTCCTCATTACAAAAATAACAGATCCATAAACCTCTTTACCAAATATATGTATGTACAATACTGACCTGACTTTTGGCCACTGAAGAAATTGGGGTGGGAAAAGAGAGGGTAGAAGGAAATTTTGAAACTTTAAAATATACATGTACATATGAACAAAAAATGATTAAATTAATTAATTAACTTAGAAAATGAATTCAACCAAAACTTAAATAACAATTAATTTCAATACTCTTTATGCAATTTGAAAAACTTACAAAGAGTTTTACCAAATTCATTTTTTGCCAAAAAATTGGTGCTGATACCTAAACCTAGAACCAAAACAATGTAAAAATTATGGACATATTTTCCTCATGAATATTGATATAAAAATTTTAAATAAATTATTAGCCAAGGGATTATAGCAATTTATTGCAAGGATAATGATCCAGCAGGATTTTTACCGCAAATGCAGGAATGGTTCAATATGGAACACAGAGGTAATAAAACTATCAGAAATTAAATATTTATCTTAATAGATGGGAAAGAGTTTTGTCAAAGTGAAGCATCCATTTCTTAAAGGAAAAAACCCAACACTGGAGAGCATAAGAATAAATGAAGTTTCTCTTAACATGATTAGTAGTATCTTTCTAAAACCATTGGTAAGCATTATATGTAATGGGGATAAGCTAGAAGCATTCCCAGTAAAGTCAGGAATGAAACAAATATGCCCTTTATGGCCACTATCACTTAATATTGTTTTAGAAATATTAGCTTTAGAAGTAATAGAAAGAAAATAAAAATAAGCAAATAGAATAGGCAATGAGTAAACTAAACTCTAACTCCTTCATAGATGATATGATGTGAATCATCTCAAATGAATAGAGAATTCAAGAGACTAAACTAAAAATGTACTTGAAACAATCACTTTAGCAAAGTTGCAGGATCTAAAATAAATCCACATAAATCACGTTTTCAGATATATCAACTGGGATTAGTGAGGTCAAGATAGCCCCTTCTGATGATTGTATTCAATAGGTCCATGAACTTATATTTCAAAAAAGTTATAACTTAATTTCAAATAATTTTTATAATTCTATACATTTTTATACATTTAAAAACACTATTATGATTTGGGAGTCCATAGATCTTATGCAATTGCCAAAGGGGGACATGATACAAATAAGGTTAAGAATCTTTGCTTTATATTTATAGCTTTTGATTTTACCAATTAGACTGCATCCTCACACCTCCCTGTGTGATTAATTCTTTATACAGCAATCTTCAGTGTGGTAGTACCTAACCTGATGAACAGCCTTCTTATTTGTGTATCTTCCCCTATTTATACACCTTTGTGGATGACTTATGATGCTGTGATGAGTTCATCTGTACTGTCTTCAGATGACAGTCAGTCATTCTCCTTAGTTATTTATGAAGAGAGATAAGCCATCATAAAATATGAAAGCAGTGAAAAATATGACCACAGAATGACTGGCTTCTTCCAAATGGGAGGTTCACAAATTTTAGGATGA
This sequence comes from Macrotis lagotis, assembly GCF_037893015.1. Taxonomy (NCBI): domain Eukaryota; kingdom Metazoa; phylum Chordata; class Mammalia; order Peramelemorphia; family Peramelidae; genus Macrotis; species Macrotis lagotis. Next base: position 142,987,749 of record NC_133660.1, on the reverse strand, counting down.
ATCCTGAAATGACAGGACTTGGTACCTGTGGTACCAAGATACTGTAGTACTCAGAGAAGGATCATTCTAACTGAGAAACAGTACAATTTATCAGTGTTCAGTGGCTCAGTGTAATGTCCTGCTTTCAGGGTAAGAAGCTTTTTGGGAAGGAAATGGTGTTCAGATGCACTAATTTTCAGCGTTTCTCATACTTATTTGTCAAGTGCAGGAACCTGAGAACTCTTTTTCTTCTTTTTATCCTTAACTTTTATGCAATTTCTTTTTATATCCTTTAATTCAGAAGTGTTATAAAATATTTCTAACTTAATTTATGAACCCCAGAGTATGAGAGTGTGCATTTGTATGTGTGCATGGCATGCATGTGTGTGTGTACAGATATAGATGCACTATCCATATTCACATATGTATAGTAACATAAACATGCATACATATTTATATATATATATATATATATTACTGGTATATAAATATATATGTAAAATTAGTAATTGGACATAAACCAAAAATATTTCCAATTACACCTGTACTAAACTTATATTTAAGTAGAACTTCAGAATTCCAAATGTGTTACCTCTCCTATGACTTAAAAGACCATAGCATTTCAGAAGCATAAGAAAGTGAATATTCAAAGAAATTCATTGACAAAAAAAAATGAAAACAAATGAATGTAATTTTGAAAGATATGAAACTTATTTAACTAGTGAAAGAATATTAATATTCAGAATGTGGGTGCTGAAAAAGTCTCTAAATGCTTCTGTATTCTTCAATGGCACTTTATTTTATATTTTTAATCAATTTGATATTCTTGAGAAAAACTTATAGAAATTAGTGTGATTTTTGACATATTTTGGCTTTATAGAAGACAATGATTCTTCTATTCTGTTCATGTTTATATCTTGATACAAGGAATTTAAGGTGGGGGTCGACCTATCTAGATTCCCCCCATGCATGTTGGCTGAGCCCACAAAAGCAAAGAAATATCGATAAATATGTTTGTTAACCTTCTAAAAAGAAAAAAAGAAAGAAAATAAAGAGTTACAAAAACCTCCATATAGTCTTTTATAATAAGCTAGACTTTGTACTTAAAGGGGAAAAAGCATGAATTGAGGCAAGAAGCTTTAATCTTTGCCTGCTGCCAAATTCCTGAGATGATATTTGGGGTTTGGTATAATTCTCAAAGTCTTATTATGGATGTTGAACTGAAAACAATAATGTTTTGTTGTTTTTGGCATTGTAAAGCCATATGAGAATCTGCTTACTATCTTCCAATTAAATTACTCTTAGAAGTTTCTTTTCTTCCCTTCCATGATTGGGATGAGTGACATTCAGAGTTCTCTAAAATTTCCTGTGTTTTATCTATGTACATCTCTTTCTCTCCTCTTTTTTCAGAATCACTAATCTGTAGTTTTATAACAAATGATTGAAATAAGATCAAACTCTACAGATTCACAAAGGCAAAATGTGTGTCTGTATGTAAGCTACTATCAATCTTAAGACTTGTAGGCTTCTAGACTCAAAAGCAGAAGTAATCAGGGGTTATTTTATGCTCATGTATAGAACAGATTTCAACCACTAGAGAATTTGTGTTCTATTGGTCATATAGAAAAGTATACTGGAACAAAATGACATTACCACTTCAGTCACTGTGCAACTCAACTCTCAAACAACATTTATATAGTTTTTTTCCTATTTAAACATGCAAACTATTCTGAAATTTCACTATTCAGATTTTTAAAAATTATTTTTCTTCAGTTTTTTAGCTTAGATATTAAGTAAGGGAAGATTTAGTTCACTAGAAAAAGGAAACATCTTCAATATACACTGGAGGTTGAGTAAGTGCTTAATTTTTTGGCTTTTTAAATTTATTTATTGTCACATTACTAACAATAATCTTGTTGTAAAAGGAAACAAAATCGCCCCCCCCCCAAAGATAGAGAAACCTCAAGAAAAATAAAATGAGAGAAAAAAAGTGTACTTCAGTCTCTGTTCAGTTACCATAAGCTTTGTCTCTGGGATGGATAGCATTCTTTATCATAAGCCCACCAGATTCTACCCAAATTAAATTACTTATTCAGTTTCAAATCAAACTACCAAATAACTATTTTACTGAGTTAGAAAAAATAGTAACAGAATTCATCTGGAACTCCAAAAGGGCAAAAAGAACAAGGGAAATGATGAAAAAATAATGTAAAAGAGGGTGGTCTAGCTCTACAAGATTTAAAACTATATAAAACTAAATCAGCAATCATCAAAACTTCCTGGTACTGGTTAAGAAATAGAATAATGGATCTGTGGATTAGAATAGTTTCAAAAGAAACTGCAGTAAATGACTACACCTATCTACTATTTGAAAAACCCAAAGACATCAGCCTCTGGGATAAGAACACACTATTTGATAAAAATTGTTGGGAGAACTGGAAAATAGTATGGCAAAAATTAGGCATAGATACACATCTCCCAGCCAATACCATAAGGTCAAAATAGGTACAGGATTTAGAAATAAAGAGCTATACCACAGATAAATTAATTGACCAAAAATGCTCTATCTCATCTATGGTAAAGGGATAAATTTATAACCAAACAAGAATTAGAGCACATTGTAAACTGCAAAATGATTGATTTTGACTATATTAAATTAAAAAGTTTTTACACTAACAAAATCAATGCTGGTAAAATTAAGAGGAAAGCAGAAAGCTGGGAAACAATCTTGAAAACCAGCAGTTCTGATAAAGGTCTCATTTCTAAAATATATAGAGAATTGCATCAACTTTATAAGACCACAAGTCATTCCCCAATTGATAACTTATCAAAGGACATGAACAGATAGTTTTCTAATGAAGAAATTAAAGCTATATATAATCCTATGAAAATATCTTCCAAATACCTATTGATTAGAGACATGCAAATTAAAATAACAATGAGGTAACATCTCATGCTTAAAAATTATCCCAGAGGAGGAAAAGGGAAGATGATCAATGTTGGAGAGATTGTGGGAGGATTAGGACATTGCTGCATTGCTGGTGGAGTTGTGAATGAATCCAAACTTTCTGGAGTACAATATGGACCTATGCCTAAAGAGCAACAAAACTGTTCATACGCTTTGTCCCAGAAATTCCGATTCAGGTTTTATATCAAGAAGAAATTATTTAAAAAATGGGAAAAGCCTTACCTGTTCCAAAATATTCACAGCAGCTCTTCTTGAAGTGGCAAACAATTGAATATTGAGGGAATGCCCATCAATTGGGGAATGGCTAAACAAGTTATGATACATGATTCCTATGGAATATTATTGTTCTATATAAAATCATAAATGGTTGGACTCCAGAGAAGAATGGAATCACTCACAGGTTCTAATGCTAAGAGAAGGGAGTAGAGCCAAAGAGAAAAATGTATACATCAACAGCATAATGAGATGAACAACCTTGATGGGAGCAGTTCCACTTGACAGTATAGAGAGCTAGGACAACTGTATGTGTTTGTTTGTGGACTTTATTATCGCCAATCATTGGAAGAAAAACAAAACAAAGCAAAACACATGGGAAAAAATACCCTTCTGAATCTAATGAACACTTTATAAAACATCTCTTATGTATCTCTTTCCCTTAAATCTCATTCCTCATGCCAAAAATCATTATTTTGTAAACATTTTTTATCAAAATATGTATATAAACTGTTTACCTGACTGTTCCCTGCTGAGGGTTGGGGGTGGGAAGGGAGGGTGGAGGGAAACTTTTTTTACTTGGAACTATGCATGTACATATGGATGAAAATAAATAAATAAATTTTAAAAAAAGTCCACCGGAGAAGTTTCTTCAATATTTTTTCTCAAAGTTGCTATTTCTAGTCGTATTTCCCTCCAACCTATTCCTTTCCATGCCATTTAATTTATTCTCTCACTCCTTTCATCCTGTCCACCCTCAAAAGTATCTTGAATCTAAATACCCTCTCCCAAGATCTTCCTTCTCAACTATCACCTACAGCTCTGTGCCCCTCTCCTTGTTGCCTTTCTCCCAACCCTTTCATCTCCACTTTTCCTTTGGGATAAGATAGATTTCTATAGCCTACTGAGTGTGTATATGACATTTCCTCTCTGAGATACTTCTGATGAGTATGAAGGCTCACTCATTCCTCCTCACCTTACTCCCTTCCATTCCATTGCAAAAGCTTTTTCTTGTCTCTCTTTTACATGAAATACCTTAACACATCCTACCTCTCTCTTTCTTCAAGTACATTCCTTTCTTGTCAATATCTCCATCTTTATCATATATTATACCTTCATATTCAGCTCTCTCCCATACCTTATTTATATCAGCTCCTCATAACTGCCCTTCTGAGAAAGTTCATATCAGTCCTCAGTGTCATCTTCCCATGAAGCAGCATAGCATCAGTAAAACCATGATAATTTGCCATTCCAGTTCACTCTCTATCCTTCACCTGAGATCTTTATGTGAAGATCAAACTTTTTGTTCAGTTCCTGTTGTTTCAACAGGAAAATTTGAAAGTTTGCTATTTCATTGAATGTCCATCTTTTCCCCTGATAGAGCATGTTCAGTTTTTTGGGTAGGTGGCTCTTGGTTGTAATCCAAGTTCTTTTGTCTTCCTGAATATCATATTCCAAGCCCTATGAGTAATGTAGACACTACTAAATCCTGTGTAATCCTTTCCATAAGCTCTATGATATTTGAATTGCTTCTTTCTGCTCCTTATATCAATTTCTTCTTGACTTGGGAGTACTGAAATTTGGCTATAATATTCCTGGGAGATTTTTGACTGAATATCTCTCAGTGCCACTTCAATTTTTATTTTACCTCCTACATCTAAGATTTCAGGACAATTTTCCTTGAAAATTTCTTTAAAAATGAAGTCTAGACTCTTTTCCTGGTCAGTAAATTTTCCCAGTAAATTTTAAATTATCACTCTGGTGTCTGTTTTCCACGTAACTTATCTTTCGAATGAGATTGCTAACATTTTCTTCTGGTTTTTCATTCTTTTGGGTTTTGTTTCATTGTTTCTTTGATTTCTCCAACGTCATCAGCTTCTCTGAGCTCCATTCTAATTTTGAAGGAAGATTTTTTTGAGGAGACTATTTTATCTTCTTTTTCATATGCACAATTGTGCCTTTTAAGGTATTCTGCTCCACATTGACCAATTGGACTACTTTTTCCATTTGATTGAAATTGGTTTTCAAGATGATATTTTCTCCAGTATTTTTTGGTATCTCCTTTACCAAGATGCTAACTTGATTTTCATGATTTTTCAGCATGTCTCTCATTTCTCTTCCCATTTTTTCCTCTCCTTCACTTACTTGCTTTTCAGAATATTTTTTTGAGCTCTTCCATAGCCTGAGACAAATTCCTATTTTTTTTCTTGGAGGCTTTGGATTTAGAAGATTTCAGTTTGTTACCTTCTCAATGTGTATTTTGATTCTCCTTGGGACAAAAGTAACTGTCTATAGTTGGGCTATTTTTCTTCTGTTGTTTGCTCATTTCCCCAGCCCATGAATTGATTTTTAACTGTTTGGTAGGGTGGGACTCTGCTTCCAGGGGGAAGGACTCATTTTCCCAAATGTTTTTAGGGTTTTTGGGACACCCTCCCAGGGACCTCAATTCCTTCAAGTCTTTTTTAAAATTATTTATTTATTTTCATCCATATGCACATGCATATTTCGAAGATCCATCCACCCTTCCCACTCCTGTCTTCTCAGCAGGGGTAAAGTCAGGTTAGAATTTTACATATATATTTTGATAAACATGTTTGCAAATTAGACATTTTCAGTGTGAAGAATTGGGATTAAGGAAAAAGATATACATAAACTAATAAATTTTATAAAGTATCCATCAGAATTGGAAGGTATTCTTTTCTGTGTGTTTTGTCTTGTTTTGTTTTTCTTTCTTTGGAAGGAGATAATGTAGTCAATAACCATTCAAATGCAATTATCATATTTCTCTAGACTACTGAGAAGAGCTGCTTCCAGCAAGGTTGCTTAACTCTTTATGTTGCTGTTGATGTGTACATTGTTCTCTTGTTTCTACCCCATTTTCTCAGCATCAGATCTCATAAATTATTCTATGGTTTTTTAGAGTCTGATCATTTATGGCATCTTATGGAACAACAGCATTCCATAGTATTCTTATACTTGTTTAGCTATTCCCCAATGGATGTGAAATCCCTCAATTTCTATTTCACTGCCACTACAAAAAATACTACTATAAATATTTTGGAACTTGTATGATTTTTCCCATTTTTTTATAATTTCTTCTGGGTATAAACCTAGAATTGAATTGCTGGGACAAGGAATATGAACAGTTTTTTGCTCTTTAGGCATAGGTCTATATTGCTCTCCAGAAAGGTTGGATCCATTCACAACTCCATCAGCAATGCATCAATGTCCAATCCTGCCACAATGTCTCCAAAACTGATCATCTTCCCTTTTTCTTATTGTGACTAAGGTATGAAGTGATACCTCATTGTTGTTTCAATTTTCATTTCTCTAATCAATAGTGATTTGGAAGATTTTTTCATATGATTACATACAGCTTTAATTTCTTCATTAGAAAACTGTTCATATCCTTTTACCATTTTTCAATTGGGAAACGACTTGTGATCTTATAAATTTTATGCAATTCTCTATATAGTTTAGAAATGAGACCCTTATCAGAATTCCTGGTTATAAAGATATTTTCCCCAGCTTTCTGCTTGCCTTCTAATTTTGGCAGCATTGATTTTATTAGTGCAAAAAATGTTTTAATTTAATATAGTTAAAAATCAATCATTTTGCAATTTATAATGTACTCTAATCCTTGTTTGGGCATAAATTAATCCCTTTTCCATAGATCAGATAGATAATATTTTGGTCAATTAATTTATCTATGTAATACCACTTTTTATTTAAATCTATGCCAATGTTGATGTTATTGTGGTATAGGGTTTGAGATGAGCTTCTATGCCCAGTTTTTGCCATATTATTTTCTAATTTTCCCAATATTTTTCATCAAATAGATCAAATAGTGAGTTCTTATCCTAGAAGCTATTATCTTTGTTATCAAATAGTAGATTGCTATAGTGATTTACTGCAATTTCTTTTGAATCTATCCTAATCCATGGACTCATTACTATATTTCTTAACCAGCACAAGGTAGTTTTGATGATTGCTGATTTATAGTATAATTTATAGTATTGTTTTAGATCTGGTAGAACTAGGCCACCTTCCCTTTAATTTTTTTCATCATTTCCCTTGCTATTCTTGCCTTTGTGTTGCTACAGAAGAATTTTGTTATGGTTTTTTTCTGGCTTCATAAAGTGATTTGTTAGTTTGATTGCTATTGCACTGAATAAGTAATTTAATTTGGGTAGAATTACCATTTTTATTATATTAGCTCGACCTAAGCATGAGCAAATGACATTTTGCCAGTAATTTCTATCTGACTTCATTTGGGTGAGGAGGGCATTATAATTGTGCTCATATTTTCTGTGTTTGCCTTAGGAAGTAGATTCCCAAGTATTTAATGATGTTTACAGTTATTTTAAATGGAATTTCTCATGCTCTTGTTCATATGTGTATATATATATATATATATATATATAGATATATATATAAATGTACATACATATGCTGATGATTTATGTGGGTTTATTTTTATCCTCCTACTTTGCTGAATTTGATGTTTCAATGATATTTTACTTATTTTCTTGGGTTCTCTACGTATACCATCATATGATTTTACAAAGAATGAAAGTTTTGTTTCCTCATTGCCAATTTGGATTCCTTCAATTTCTTTTTTGTCTCTTATTGTTACTGCTAGCATTTCTAATGCTATTTTGAATAGTAATAGTGATAATATGCATCCTTGTGTAACCTCTGAATTTATTGGAAATGTTCTGAGATAATTCCAAGTATGTATAATATTTGTTAATGTTTTAGATAGATACTAATTATTATTTTAAGTAAAACTACATTTATTCCTAAACTTTATAGTGCTTTTAATAGGACTGAATGCAGTATTTTATTAAAGGATTTTTCAGCATCTATTGAGATAATCAAATACTTTCTGTTGGTTTTGCTACTGATATGTTTAATTATATTGAATGTTTTCCTAATGTTGAACCATCCCTTCCTGTTTGGCATAAATCCAACTTGATCATGATGTATTAGCCTGGTAATAATTTGATGTAGTTTCCTTGCTAAGTTTGTATTTAAGATCTTTGCATCAATATTCATTAGGGAGATTGGTCTATAAATTTCTTTGTATGTTTCAGTGCTTCCTAGTTTAGGTTTTTCTATTTTTTAAAATAGTTTTTGTATAATAGGAATTGTTCCTTAAATGTTTGGTAAAATTTATTTGGACATCCATCTGGACCTGGAGACTTTTCCTTAGGGAGTTTATTAGTGGTTTCTTCAATTTCTTTTTCTGAAATGGAGTTATTTAAGTAATTTATTTCCTCTTTTCTTAATCTGGGCAGTATGCATTTTTGTAAATATTCATCCATTTCACTCAAGTTATCTAATTATTTGGCACACAGTTCAACAAAGTAGCTCCAGATTATCTCTTTAATTTCCTCCTAAATGGTGGTTAGTCCATCCTTATGATTTTTGATACTGGTAATAAGGTTATCTTTTTTTTTTAATCAGAAGAACCAAAGGTTTATCTACTTTATTGACTTTTTCCTTAAACCAACTCTTAGTTTTGTTTATGGAACCACTGGTTTTCTTGCTTTCAATTTTATTAATCTCTACTCTGATTATCAAAATTTCTAATTTGGTATTTAATTGCAGATGCTTAATTTATTTTTTCCTAGCTTTTTTAGTTACTTGTCTAATTCATTGATCTCCTTTTTTCCTGTATTTTATTTATAAAGGCACTTAGAGATATAAAGTTTCCCCTCAAAACTTCCTTGGTTGTATGTCATGAATTTTGATATGATGTCTCATTGTCACTTTCTTGGATATAATTATTTATTTTTCCTATTTTTTGCTGTTTGACCCAGCAAAGTTATTTAATTTACAATTAGTTCTTGATTTATCTTGCCTTAACACTTTATTACATGTGATTTTTATTGCACAATGGTCTGAGAAATGTGTATTTATTATTTCTGGTTTTCTGCATCATGCCCTAGTACATGGTCAGTTTTGGTGAAAGTGCAGTATACTGCAGAGAATAAGTTATTTTCTTTTCTATTCCCTTAAAGTTTTCTCCAGAAGTCTATCATATCTAAGTTTTCTAATATTTCATTCATCTTCTTAACTTCCTTATTGTTTATTTTTTGTTAGATCTATCTATTTCTGAGAGAGGGAGATTGAGGTCTCCCATTATTAAAGTTTTGCTGTTTATGTCTCCTTGTACTTCACTAAGCTTTTCCTCTAGGAATTTGGATGCTATACCACTAGGTATAAATTATTGGTAATAATATAGCTTCATTATCAAGGATGTCATTTAAGATGATGGATTTTCCTTCTTTTTCCTTTTTAATGAGATTGATTTTTGCTTTTACTTTGTCTGAGATTAGGATTGCTATCCCAGATTTTTTTTACTTCAGAAGAAGCATAATATATTTTGTTCCAACCTTTTACCTTTACCCTGTGTTTATCTCTCTGCTTCAAATGTGTTTCTTATAAACAACATATTATAGAATTCTGTTTTTTAATCCATTCTCTTATCTTCTTCTTTTTTCTCTTTCCTTTTCTCTTATTCCTCCTCACCAAAATTTTACAACTTTCCCCTTTGACCTTTATTTTAAAATTTTTAATGTGTTTATTTTTACTTACACTTTCCTCTTCCTTTTATCACTCCCTTCTTCCCTGATCTTTCCCTTTCTCAGCCCCACCCCCTTCTTTATAGATTCTTAATTTTTAAACCCAGATGGAAATATATCTTATTCTCTCACTGGGCTATATCTGTTCAATAGAATTTACTCAGAATTCACATTCTCCATACTTTCCCTGTAAAATCATGGTGTTATTTATCACTCAGGTACTATTAATCAGACATCATCAATCACAGTCTGATTATGTGAATACTTGAAATGTTCTATTTGTTATCAAGATATCATCTAAGATTGTTTACTTGGTTGCTTGATAAGTAGCATTTCCTCAAATTGCATCAAATCATAATTATAATCATTTTTTAACTTACTCCTCTTTCAAGTATCTTTCAAGTACACACAATCCTTCTCTTGTGCCAAATTATCATCCAAAGCTATATCATTTCTTGACCTATTTGCACCCTTCCCCCGAGGCCTATTTTCTTTCGTACTTTACCTCCTCCCCTCTCAACTCAAGACATTTAACATCTTGTTAAGTGAAGAAAGTCCAATTCTCTCTCCCACTTTACCCCCCAATCCCCAACTAGGGTACTTAACCCTTGTTGAAGTCAAACCCTGATCCAATTAACTGTAAGAATCTTAAAGATCACCAAGTATTGGTAGGCCCTGTAGGTCTCACCTGAGAATTTTACAAATGATTATAAATTACAGAGACACTGACTCAGAACCCTGCAGTTTATGATGCTTAAAGGGCTCAAAGTGCTGGTAGGTTCTGGAGGTCTCACTGAGAATTTTTCAAAAGATTTAAATTTACAGACACACTGATTCTGGTCTTAGAAGTTTATGATGCCTTCATTAGGCAAGGTACTAAGCACCCTGTGATTAAAGTGAGTCGAAGGATAATGAGACACTTAAGTTTAAAGTTAATATCCCTGTTTTTCTTTGGGGTTTAATTTTTTTTTCTCTCAAACATAGTGATTACATCTTGGCCCTATTCAGTTGAGAGGTAAGACCCAATTATACCCATATCCTTTATGATCACTCCATTTAAATATATTCTACTCTTTAATTATCCTAAGAGATGCAGAGTTCTAAAGAATTAGAAGTGTTATATCTTCCCTTTTAGGGTTGTACATAATTTGGAAATCTTGACCACCATTTATTTTGTTTTGTTTTGTTTTGTTTTTTCCTTCCCCTTCTTTTTTTGTACAACTCTTGAGTTGTGCATTTGAATTGTATTTCAATTTGAATTTTGAATTTTATTTCGATTGAATGTGAATTTCAATTGTGAAATTGAAATCAATGTAGTTATTGCTTTTGAGTCAGAAAATTCTGCAAGTCCTACATTTCCTTGAACATCCATCTTTTTACCTGATAGTAGATGCTGAATTTTCAGGGTAGTACATTCGGGGTTGTAATCCTAGATCCCTTGCTTTCCACAATATGCTATTCTAGGTCTTCTGATTCTTCAATACCGAGGCTGACCTTCAAGTCTTATGAGAGGCTCTGACTGCTCTCTTGATCTATGTTCTTGTTGGTAGATAATCATATGCACTCCCCTCTACCCTGGTGCTGTGAAGAGGGTCCCTGCTCTCTATGGATAGATGGGACCCCAGACTATGAGTTGGGTCTGAGTGTGGGCAAAGTAGTTGAGTCCTGCCTGAGAGATAGCAAAGAGACTTTTACTATCCCCCCTGCCACACACACACATCACTGCTGACATACATATTGTCCCTGGCTTGAACTCTCTGGAAGCAATTACAGGATAGCTTTTCAGACCTGCCTCAGGTTTCTGAAACTAGTGCTACTCTGAATTGGGCTCCATGTTCACTCTGGTGTGGTAGAACTTTCCTGCTGACTTTCTTTGCAGTCCCTGGGCTGAGAGTTCTGGAAACCTCCTTTCTACCCCTTCCCCCCCTCCATTCACCACAAATATAAGTGCCTTGCACACTTTTACTAGAAGACTGAAGCTGGTTTACTCCATGGTGGCCTGGGCTGCCCTGTGACCCTTTCCAACCTGGTGGGAAAAAACTCTTCCCATGGATTTTTCCAACTCTACAATTTGGTTATCATCATAATTTTAAGACATTTGGAGTGGTTTGGTGGAGAGTTTCTGGGAATTCCTGCCTCTACTCTGCCATTTTGGCTCTGCCCCGCAATATACTTTAGAACAGCTGGTTGATTGAAACACTTTGGAATCTTCAGAGGTATGTTTAATTGATTTTATTTTTCAGTATATGAACTATAATTCTAAAAAGTCATCCTATACATTCTCTAACAACTGCCTTTTAAAAGATTAAGGAAAGGTAGAGAGTGAATCTGAATGTAAATTTTACTTTAAATATCTTTCAACAATGTCTTTATTTCTTTGATCTTCAGTATTTCATCTTTAGAATGATAGGACAGTAAAAATGATATTTAAATTACTTCAAATTCATTATCTTGTAAATAATATTTACAAGCAATAAAAGAATAATATTATTTAAAGTTTAGTCATTAGAGACACTGAGCCACTCAAAGGTTAAGTGCCTTACCTATGATCAAACAGTCAGTGTCAGAGTCTTTGTCCTAGTTTTTCCTAATTAAATTCAAGACTGGTTCTATATCCTCAATGTAACAATTCACTACCTTCTTAGGAGACCACTGACTAGCAGCAGACCTCCAGTTGACCATTTAAGTGTCCTTTTCTTCTTACCAAAGGATATTTTCTTCAAATATAAAGCAAAAAAATTACAGACATTTTCTCCAATACCTCAGGGAAATGCTATTCTTTAACATTATTTGTTTTGGCAAAGCAATGGAGTTAAGTGCCTTGCCCAAGGTTACACAGCTTGATAATTATTAAGTACATGAGGTATGGTTTGAACTCAGGTCCTCCTGACTCCAAGGTCAGTACTCTGACCACTGTACCACCTAGCAGCCCCAAAATGCTATTCTATATGTCACTTCAATGTTTAGGAGACTAGGGAAAATAGGCTCAAAACTGAATTTATTTACTACATAGCATTGCTTGTACCAAAGGTGGTATATATGTCAGAGGAGTCCTTGTCTTGATTTCCAATGAGCTGAAGCCCTTTCTGCTTCTTAGGTTATTGATGTGCTGATCTATCTACATCATCTAATCTGGTCTCTGGTTACTGTATTTCAGTGACTTGTTCTCCCAATTTTTGAAAACTTTCAAACCTAGAGATTTTGAAACATTAAAGAAGGATAAAATGTTTGGCTGAATTTTTTTTTTCAGATTTCATGGCCATAAAGAAGACCTCTCCCTTTACATACCGTCACTTAACGCCATCACATCATCAGAGAATAGAAAAGGAATAAGGTGGTACATGAATATTATGGAATACTATTGTTCTATAAGAAACCATAAATGGTCAGATTCTAGAGAAGCATGGTATGATTTATGGATTCTGATGCTGAACAAAGGGAGTAGAAGCAAGAGAACAATGTACATATCATCAACAACATTATGAGATGAACAACCTTGATGGAAGCAACTCCTCTTGATAGTCCAGAGAACTAGGACAACAGGCTATAGACTATAGTTTCCCCATCCAGAGGAAGCAAAACAAAACAAAATGAAACACACAGACACAGACACACACAGACACACACACACACACACACACACACACATACAGAGACACACACAAAACAATCCTTCCTGAATCTTATGAACACTTCATAAAAAATTATTTCTTATCTAGCTCTTCCCTTTAATCCTAATTCCTCATAACAAAAATTACTAATTTATAAACCTGTTTATCAAAATATGTATGTAAATTATTAACTTGAATTTCCCTGCTGAGGGGAGGGGAGTGGGAAGGGAGGGGGGAAATTTTGTAACTTGGAAATATGTCTGTGCATATGGATGAAAATAAATTAAAAATTTTAATTTAAAAAACGAAAAGGCAAGAGGGCAGAACAGAAGTTATGGTTTAAATAAGCTAACAGCTTTTCAATGACATCACAACCATTCAAAGAGCCTCCCATACAACATGTGGTGAGCAAAGTGACATAAGTTACAAAATGTCAAAATATGATTAATAAAAATTATTTTCTTCAGTGTGTTCAGCCTTTTGATTTTGTTTGACGAAATCTTGACATCTCACAGAATCATTTGTTCTATTTGTCCAATTCTAATTTTGAGGGTTTTACTTTCTTCACTTAGCTTTTGTGTTTCCTTTTCCAGCTGGTTAATTTTACTTTCCAGTGAATTGTGCTCCTTTTCCAATTGTTTACTTTTGCTTTTTGCTGAGGTGCATTCCCTATCCAGCTGATCAGTTTGATTTTATGTGAAGATACATTCCTTTTCAAGTTGATCAATTTTATTTTTTTTCTGATTCTACATTCTTTTTCCAGTTGGTTATTTTTAATTTTAAAGGACCTGATTTCTCTGCTCAATTTTTCATTATTTTCCTGCTTGGTTTTTAGTTTTTTTCATTTTTTCTTCTTCTTCTCTTGTTTTTTATGTCCAAAAAGCAATAACACTAATCATGCCTTTTGACCCCGAAATTCCAATACTAGTCCTATAAACAGAAGATATCATAAAAAATTGGAAAAGTTCCACATGTTCCAAAATATTTGTAGCAGCCTTGTAATGATAAACAATTAGAAATTGAGGGAATGTTCATCAATTGAGGAATGGCTAAAGTAGTTATGATATATTAATATTATTGAGTTCTATTGTTCTTTAAGAAATCATGAATGGCTGGTCTCTAGAGGTGCATGAAAAGAATTACACGCACTGATGTTGAGTGAGAGGAACAAAGCCAAAAGAACATTATATGCATTAACAATAATATTGTGAGTTGGTCAATTATGGTAGATTCAACTCTTCTCAGCATTTCAGAGAGTTAGGAAAATCTTGGGAATTCAGTTATGGACAACACCATCTATATCCAGAGGAAAACAAAAAACAAAAACTTAAAAAAATAAAGCAAAGACTCCACAGAATTTGAATGGACACTATGTTTATTTTTTAAAAACTACTCTTATGTTTCTTCTTCCTATCCCATGATTTACTTTCTTTTTTTTTCCTTAGGCCTAACTCCTCATACACAAAATGACTAATATATAAACATGTTATACACAAATGAACATGTATAATTTTTATAGACTGATTGAAAGGGACTGGAGGGAGGTGACCACTGAGGTGGGAAGGCAGGGTGGTGGAAAAATGTATAACATGTAAATATGCAAGTGGATGAATGGTGATAAACTTTTATAACATGTTATTGGAAAAAGAAAACAAAAATCCATAATATGATTCACAATCTTATTATATATCATTGTGATTCTTCAAAAGGAAGCTTTCTAAATTCTAGGATCCTAATCATTTTGCATGAACACCAGAACCCCATTATATTTAAATTTTATCACTCAAAACAATAAAGTGTAACAGGAAGTAATTGTATCTTAAAGATGAGGGTGTTTGTTTTTAGGAAGGAGCTTATAATTACTGAAAGTACTACATATGTTCTTAGCTGCAATTTAACTTTCTATTCATCTTCTTTTAGACTAGATCTAACCTCTTGTTTATCTGTACTATGAACTAAGGTTAAAATGTACAGATGGTTCAATTCAATAACTAATTAATCTACCTGTGTTTCATCATCTAAACCAGGCTTTCTTAATCACATGTATGTGTTCCTAATATTCACCTTTACTAGTCTGGTAAATTCTATTGCATTCTATTACCTTTTCATAAACATGTCTTGAAATAATTTCATCAAGTTTCAAATTGCAGTTACATATGAGTGAGCTTGAAGATATATTTTTGCCCATTAAAAGTTCATGGATGTTATAAAATCTATCCATGGATCCCTTGGGCATATGTGCATCCCAGGTTAAAAAAACCCTTTTTCTCCATAAATGGTATCTTTCATAAATTTTCTACATAAAAGTTATTTCTTTTTAGAGACAGTAAATATCATCTAGAATACTTTAATCTTTTAGGGCAAGATGCACTCAGTAGCTTATTGATAAATGAGAAAATCTGGAAATCTCCACCTTCTAAAAGAAATTTCTTTTCTAATATGTCCTGTTTGACAATAACCAATATTTTTGGTGAGCATTTATCTGTTTTACATTTCGCTTCAGATTAGCTATCAAAAGACTACTTGAAAGTTATCTGTTATTACAGATATCAAAGCAATGTGAATGCTTTTGTTTAATTGACATTTCATTTTTCCAAATGCATGTTATAAACATTTTTCAACATTCACCTATAAGCATATGCATATTTCTAAGTTACAAAATTTCCTTCCACCCTCCCTTCCCACCCCCTGCCCCTCAGCTGTGAACAATCAGGTTAATATTGTATGTACACATTTGTGTTAAATATGCTTACAGATTAGTCATTTTCAGTATGAGGAAATAGGATTAAATGAATGAAGTACATGCATAAAAGAAATTTTTAAGAGAGTGGATGTAGGGGGCACTTAGGTGGCACAATGGATAGAGTACCAAATTCAGTCTCAGACACTTAATAATTAAATAGCTGTGTGACCTTGGGCAAGTCACTTAATTCTATTACCTTGCAAAAAACAAATAAAAAAGGGAATGTAGTGGGGGCAGAGTCAAGATGGCAGCTTGAAGGTAGGATTTCCCAGAGGCTCACTTGTAGGAAATTCCAAAGGTCTTAAAATTATGACTCTAACTAAATTTTGGAGAGGCAGAACCCACAGAAAGACCCAGTGAAGCAATTCTCCAGTCCAAGGTAACTTGGAAGATCTCTGGAAAGGCTCTGTTCCATGGTGTTAGAGGGGGCAGTAGTGAAGCCAATAGCAGTCGCAGGCCAGCACAAATGAGCTCCAGTCTTCCAGATACAGCCTAAGGGGTGCTGGGGTTACTGGAGATCCTGGACTCATGGCAGAAGAAGTGGAATCCTGATCACCAACCCAAGGATCACCAAGAATAACTTGGAAGATTGTTGGGGAAACCTCTGCCAGAGTGAATGTGGAGCCCAGGTTAGTGTGGCCCTCAGCATTTTCACTGCCCTTGGTGCAGCCCAGGTTGGGAAATGGAAGCAGGCCTGTGGAGCCACCCAGCAGGGAGCCATCTGGCAGTTGCTCCCAGAGTGCTCCATCTGCAAATAGTAAGGGAGAGGGAGGATTCTGTCAAGTCCTCTCCTCTGTCCCTGGGACATGACCCTACTGTTTGCCCACACTCAGGTCCAGGTTACATTCTGGAACCTCATACTATCATAGAGAAGCAGGGAACTTCCTCACAGCTACAGAGCAGAGGGGAGTGCTTATGGTCCTCTGAAGATCAGAGCATAGGCCAGGAGAACAGTCAGAGCCTCTCATAAGACCTTGAAGGAATTAAAGTCCTTATGGAGTATGTCCCAATAACACTCAAAATGGGAAATACCCCAAAACCAGGTCATAGGCTGGGGAAAGGAGTAAAACAAATCTGACCATGGACAATTACTTTGATTCCTGGGAGGATCAAAACGCAAGCTCAGAAGATGACAAAATCAAAGCTTTTGTTTCCAGTGCCTCCAAGAAAAAAGTAATTAGACTCAAGCTATGGCAGAGCTCAGAAAAAAGTTTTGAAAATCAAATAAGGTAGGTAGAAGAAAAATGGAGGACAGAAATGAGAATGATGCAGGAAAATCATGAAAACCAAATGAGCAGCTTGGTCAAGGAGATAGCAAAATAATACCATAGAAAATAACATGGTAAAAAACAGTTTAGGTCAAATGGAAAAAGCAATCAAAAAAGTTAATGAGAAGAATACCTTAAAAAGCATAATTGGTCAGATGGAAAAGGAAATAAGAAAGCTCTCTAAAGAAAACAACTCCTTCAAATATAGCATGGAGCTAAGAAAAACTGATGAATTTTGAGGAATCACAAAACAGTAAAACAAATCCAAAAGAATGAAAATCTAGAAGAAAATATAAAATATGTCATCGAAAAATTAACTGACCTCAAAAACAGATCCAGGAGAAATCATTTAAAAATGAGCAGGCTAACTGAAAGTCATGACCAGGAAAAAAAACCAGACTTCATTGTGAAAGGAATTCTCCAGAAAAAATTGACATGAAGAGGATAATGAGAGAATCCATCTATCATGTCCTGACAAAAAATAACTCCCACGAAAATTATAGCCAAATTTCAGAACTCCCAAGTCAAAGAGAAAATATTACAAGCTCCCAGAAAGAAACAATTCAAATATTGTAGCATTACATTTAGAATTACACAGGATCTGGCAGCATCTACATTAAGGGTTTGTAGGGTTTGGAATATATTTCAGAAGGCAAAAGATCTTGCTTTGCAACTGAGAATCACCTTCCCAGCAAAACTGAACATTCTCTTTCAGAGGAAAAAATTGGATATTCAATTAAATAGGGGAATTTCAAACTTCCCTGTTGAAATGATCAGAGCTGAACAGAAAGCATGATCTCCAAATATAGGACTCAGGTGAAGCATAGAGAAGTTACATGAGGACTAATTATGAGAAACTTAATTATGTTGAACTGCATGTACTGCTGCATGGGAGGAAGATACTGATATCTCATATGAACCTTCTCATTTAATAGAGGAGTTAGAAGAAGCAAATTTAGACAAGGCACAGGAGGGAGATGAATATGAAGGTGTAATATATTATGGAGATGAACTCAATGGATGACAAAGGAAATTACTGAAAGGGAAAAGAAAGGTAAAATGAGCTAAATTGAGTAGAATGAGAGGAAGATGAAGGGGACTGAGTGAACCTTCATTCTCATCAGAAATGACTCAGAGAGGAAACAGCATACACACTTAAAAGGAAAGGAGACAAGGGGAGGGAGGGTGGTATGGGTAATAGAGGAGAGGGAAGATCATGGGAGAGAGTATTCAAATGCAATACACTTTTTTTGTTTGTTTGTTTTTTGCAGGCTGGTGGGTTTGGGTAGCCTGCCCAGGACTATGTGACTGGATGGTTGTTGGGTGTCTGGGGCATGACTTGGGCTTAGGTCCTCCTGGCCCCAGGGTCAGTACTCTCTCTGTCCTCTGCACCACTTGGCTGGTCTGTAAAATGTTTTTGAGAAGGGACAAAGTGAAAGGAGAGAGAGAGAATAGAACAAATGAGAGTGGGGAGGAATGGATGGAGGGAAGTAAAATTACCAATAACAACTGTGGGGAAAAATATGGAAGCAACTTCTCTGATGGACTTGTGATAAAAAATGCAATCCACTCCAGAGCAAGAGCTGATGGAATCTGAACACAAACTGAAGAACATTTTTTTTTCTTTTGCTCTCACTTAATTTTTCATGAAGTCTTTTTCTATTTTTGGGGGGAGGGGGGATAATGTTACTCTCATAACAAGGCTATTTTGGGAATGTGTGAATAAAAAATAAAAACAAGTAAACTAACAAAAAGTAAATGAATGAAGTGTACATCAGATTCTGAAGGGTTTTTGAGTTGTTGTTTTACTTTATTTTGCTTTTCTTTTTCTTTATAGGGATAGCATTGTCCATAGTCAGTCTAAGAGGGTTGTCCTAGTCCTGGATATAGGCTTAGAACTGGAATTGCTGGCAAAGGGTATGATCAGTTTTGTTACTCTTTGGGCATAATTCCATATTGCTCTCCAACAATGATTGGACCAGATCACAACTCTTCCAGCAATGCATTTATATCCCAATCCTCCCACAACTATTCCAACTTTGATCATTTCTTTTTTTGTCATCTTAGTCAATCTGATAGGTGTGAGGTTATACCTTATAATTGCTTTAATTTGCATTTCTCTAATCAATCATGATTTGTAGCATTTTTACTGTGATTATATTTAGTTTTAATTTCTTCATTTGAAAACTGCTCATATTCATTTATCAATTGGGGAATAACTTGTAACCTTATGAATTTGATGCAATTCTGTATATATTTTAGAAATAAGTCCTTTATCAGAACTCCTGGTTGTGAAAATTGCTTACCAGTTTTCTCCTTTTCTTCTAATTTTGGCAGCATTGATTTTATAAGTGCAAAACCATTGTAATTTAATATAGTCAAAATCATTTGTTTTACAATGTATACTCTCTTTCTTGCTTGGTCACAACTTTGTCTTCTTTCCATAGATCTGATATATAAAGTGTTTCTTGTTCTATTAATATATATATGGTGTTGCACTTTATATCTAAATCCTGTACCCATTTTTACCTTATTTTGGTATAGAGTTTTATAATGTGAATGAGAATGATCTTAACTTATGGATGGTAACCATCTCATTGGAAAAGATCTTTTAAGATATCATCCACTTCTTCCAAAGTATTTTTTGATAGTCCATAAATAAGCATAGAGGGATAATAAAGTATTTGCACCTTTCAGTAATTTGTGTCCCTATTAAAATGTCACCTGCTGTAGAAAAGCATTTACCAAAAGTCTGCCTGCCTTTTCCCTTCTCATATTTTCACCATAGGATCTTTCCATATGTCCATGTGTTTTTCTTATAATTAGACTTTGAAAAGGTGAAAAAGTAGGTGTGTGGGTCTGTAGTTATTAATGTCCTCCTAGTTAAGATTATTTTAATAGTAACTATATCTGTTTTTCCAATATTAAAAATTAAAAAGAGATAAAATAGTTAATGAGTAGAGCTGTTAATATATTGTCACTATTTATGATTTTTAGTCAATAGTTTTACAGAAGATAGTCTTGGAATGTGTATTGAAATGCATTCACTAGCACTCTCAGAATGAGTCTAATTGTTATAAGACTTTACAGTAGACTTTAACTACTAAAGACACTGAACAAATTAAGAGAACTTAATATGTAGTTCATCTGAAAAGGATATAGGTCTTAATTCAATCCATAAGTTTCTTGTTAGTATTGAGGGTAACTGATAGATAAGAATTCAATTCAATTTTATGATCACTCATTATGTATAAGGCACTTTACCTTATGGAGATAAAAGCAACAACAACAAACCTGTCTAACTTTAAAGAGTTTGCATGGTATTTATGGCAAGTAGAAGAAGGAAGTTTGTCACCATCTTTGAATGTTAAATTAAGACATTTGTTTTTATTTTTTATATAAGAAGTCACCAAAATCTCTTAAGCATAGAGGTGACATGATCACCTTTAAATATTAGGAATACCAATTTGACAGAAGATTGAATAGTGGGTTAGAATGAAGCATTTATTGTAGTATTTGTAAAACACTTTGTAAAATTTAAGCTGCTTCATATTCAGTAGCTTATGTCCTTGTTCTTCCAATCTCTCACAGATCTTAATTAGAATAATAACTACAGTATAGTGGAAAAAGAACTAAATTTGTGGTCAGAGAGATCCTAGCTTTGAATTCTTATTTTGCCCCTATTTTAGGCAGAATTTTTCATGTCTCTTAATCATATTTCATCCCTCTGGATAACAATTTTATTTTTAAAATACTAAGTTTAGGATAGATTCCCCCAAATATGTTTTCTGGTTTTAAATTTATGATCACTGTAAGGAATTTCATTTAAATGTCCCTGGGATTTAACCAATATAGATGTCAATGTTAAATAAAACATTTTTGCATCACCTAGGTGGTGCAGCAGATAGAGCACCAACCTTGGAGTCAGGAGGACATAAGTTCAAACTGGTCTCAGAAACTTGATACTTAAGGAGCTGTGTGACCTTGGCCAAATCATTTAAACCCATTGCTTTGCAAAGACCAAAAGAATAAAATGAAACATTTTCATTTTTGATAACATAAGTCATAAGTATTAAATAGCACTGTATGTTTGCAGTTGAAAAAGGGAATCACTGCCTTAGCATTCATGACAGTAAGTTGGTATAGCATACCTATATCCATCACTTAATAATGTCATTCTTCCTCTTCAAAAAAAAGTTCAAACAACTCTTAAAGTCAGTTAGAAATAGTGATTCCCTGTACTCCACATTTTGACTTAGCAAACCATATAATATAACATTATATTATCTATTTTCTATTTATTTATGCATTTTCACCTGACTTAAAAATATTTTTAAAAATATTACTATTTTATACTTCTGAATTATAGGAATAAGACACCAAATTGTAATAGAGGATAGATTTGAGTTTAAAACTTGCCTGCACACATAATTGCTAACAGGGATGTGATGGAACCAGCTTAATAGATTGTTAAATTTTCAGTAGGAGAATTCACAACTTGGAAAACAAACACTGATTCATTGTTATTTTAATTATCTAAACTTAAAAAAATAGTACAATGAAGATTAAAGTTAAAATGTGTGTCTTATTGTTTCCTCTTTAGAGAGTCAATTCTTAAAGATTTAATCGGGACTTGATTTATTGTTTTCTTTTTTGTTTAGACATAAGAAAGTGTGATAGAAAGTATTACTAATGAACACTGAGCTAAAAAGTGTCTGTTATATATTTTGTTTTTAGTGTAGAAAGCCAGTTGTTAAACATCACTTTATGTGACCCTGGAAAAGTCACTTTTTCTCTTCAATTTCTAATCTTTAAAAAAGGACTTAAAAATAATCACTAACTGATAAAAGTGTTCTGAGGATTAAATAACATAGTATATGTAAAACACTTTGAATGACTTAAAATGTTATTATCTTCATTAACTATTTTCCTGGTTCTTCCAATAACTCAGAGATCTTAATTAGAAAAACAACTTCATTATAGTGGAATAGGAACTAAGTCAGAGGATCTGGGTTTGAATTCTCATTTTTCACCTAATTTTGGAAGGATTTTTCACCTCTCTGAACTATATTTCATCTCAGTTTTGTTATTTTAAAACAAGATGTCAAAGTTGCTTTCTAGCTTTAAATTTATGGTCACTATGATCGTTAACAATAAAGTATATTTAAGTATATTTAAAGTATATTTAACAATAAAGCATATTTAATAACCTCAGTCAACAGGCTCAGAACCTTGATGTCTGCCTCAACTCTTCACTCATACTCATTCTGCTTATCTAATCTATCGTAAAATTCTTTTTATTTCTACCTTCATATTATCACTTGCATATAACACCTGCTCTCTACTCTTATAGCTATAATTCTAGTTTAAGTCTTCATCATCTCAATCTTGGACTATTTTGTACAAGATCATTTTGTCTGGTCTTCCCAACTCATCTACCCCAGGCCCAATTCGTTCTCCACTTAGTTCACAAAATGATTTTCCTGACATGTCATATGATGTTCCCTTACTCCATAAACTTCAATGTTCCCTACTACATTTGGAAACAAATACAAAACCCTTTGTTTTGTTTGAGATTGAAATCCCTTCCCAAGTTTGCCATTTCTTAATTACCCAGTCTTATACTTTAAACCACTACATATACTCCATAGTCTGTCTACACTAGACTTCTTTCTAGATCTTAAACACAACACTCCATTCAAGTCTTTTCAGTTAACCATGCCATATGATTGCATGCTGTGTAAACTCTCTCCTTTATCCTGGCTTCTTTCAAATGATATTGTGCCTTCTGTAGGAGGCCTTTTCACCTCCCCTCTTTTCCCAGAGAGTCTTTTCCCTTTGAGATTATCTTTCATTCTATTTACTCTATGTAAATTTATTTGCAAGTCCTTTCTCTCATTGGAATGCAAACTCCCTGAAGGCCATAAACTGCTTTTGCCTCTCTTTGTATCCTTAGTACTTAAAGCTTATAACTGTGCCTCATATATATTGTGTTTAATAAATAAATGCTCCTTGACTAAAACAAATCATTTAATCCAGCTAACATTCAATTTATTGAGTTATAAAATGAGTTAATAATTCTTGCACTATTTAGTTCAGAACATTGTTTTGAGTACAATTCTTTTTTTTTATTTTAAAGCATTAATAGAAATGTGGGCTAATATGATTATCCTGATTACATCTACCTCAGAGAGGTTCATTTCCCTTCTCTAAGCACCAATAGAGCTTAGGGACTCTTCTTCTCACTTAACAAGGCACATTGATAGGTTTTTATCTTCAGATGGCTTTTCTTTGTGAGAATTTCTTTGACTAGATTGTGAACTCCTTGAAAGCAGGGAATATCTTTCTAAATATCACCAGTCCTAGTTTAGATATTCACTTGCACATAATCGAAAAAGAAAATATTTTCCTTGATTGATTTTAGTAGAGATACTTGACCTAGTATAGTGATAGTTTTAAATCTTCTGAAAACATTCCAGTGTTAAAGTTGTGCTTTGAGAAAGAGCACTAGATCTGATGATCTCAGAAGGTGATGAATGACCTGACCTTAAATCTGTGTACCCCTTCCTGTTTGGGGGAAAATACACATGTCTACCTCATCAACTATAGAATTGATATCACGTAGAAAACTGGTTAAAATTCTATCAGCTTGACTTCAAAGAGCAGATCTAAAAGCAATGAGTAGAAGTTCAAAGAGTTAGATTTTTCTTTTTTATAGGAAAGACAAAGTGATCTAAAAGGTGAATGGACTTACTTGGATGTTTGTAGGTTTCTCCTTATTAGGAAACTTTGAACAAAGTATGGATGACCAATTTTCAGAATCTTAGATATAAAGTTAATCTGAGGGACAGCTAGGTGGCACAGTGGATAGAGCATCAACCCTGGAGTCAAGTGTACCTGAATTTAGATCCGGCCTCAGACACTTAATAATTTCCCAGCTGTGTGACCTTGGGCAGGGCACTTTACCTCATTACCTTAAATAAATGACAATTTTTTTAAAATAGAAAGTTAATTGAAATGTGGACCATCTTATGTAGAAAACAGAAATAAGACTATACCTACACTATAAATAGTTTAGCTCAGGAGAGGAAATGGAGGAAAGTGAGTCAGGAACCAGGAGAGCTTCAATGCAATTTCTTTCTCCAGCAAGAGTGTTAGACTGAAATTATTTCTGACACCATTCAAATATCTCCATATCTAAGGTGAGTTTCTTGGTACAGGAAGGAAGTTTCTGTCTTGACATCTCTTAAAGGGGAAAGATTGTCCTAAGCTTATACTTGCCAGTTTAGTCCCTTCCAGTTCAATAATGGTTACAATAGAAGACTTCACAAATTGTATAAAAATTTATCCAAGTTAGCAAAAAACAAATAAGAAATTTACAGAACCTCAGGGGAGGCAAATGAATAAAGGAACTCTTCAGATGGCAATGAATAATATCTATGTTTAAACCAGGAGATAAGGTATTCCAAGGGATATCCCTCCTAGAAACCTCTAGAATTTAAAACCATGATTGAAGGTCAATAAACTTGTAGCCCAGTCTCCATACATGTGGACTTATCTTAGGACTCCAGTATATTACTCAAGAACATTTCTCTCTTGACTTCCACCTTAGAGTATTTCTAGCCATGTGTGTCTCCAGAATCTCCTCAAAAACTGTCAGCCTCTTCGTCAGGCATGTTGGGTTATGCTCAGAATTCTTACAGCTAATCAGGAGGCATTATCCCCTTAATAGCAGCCACAAGCAGCATAGGATTGCCCATCCACCAAACCTCCTCAAGTTTAGATATAAGCAAGATGACAAAATATTTGTTACAGGGAAATAAAATCTAGAATTTTTTTTTGTTAGCTCTATAACATTTTTGTTTGTCCTGACCCTTAAAATCAATAATGTAGGAAACTCCTAATATATAAATTCTTTCTATACAAACACATCAGCAATTCAAAAGTTGTAAAATGTCTCTGAGAGTTTAAGTGATTTGGCCAAGTCCCATAGCTAGTATACATCATTGGCAGGATTTGGATAAGATACTCTTTATTGACTTGGCTCCACTGCATTGCAAGAACTACTTTAATAGATGAAATCATATCAACAATAGTTTATTACTATTCTTAATACAGAATTCTGTTCCAAAGTACTTTCACTCATAATAAAGTGATAACCTGAGATGAAGAGAATTCTAGCAACTGTCAGTCTCTGCTATCAATCAGTTAGTTAATTATAGTCTGATATTCATTCCATATAAAATGATCATTAAGATTTCTTTTTTTCTAGGTACAAATAGGACTTGAAAATTTCAAATTAGATAGATGTTCTTTACCAAATTTTACAAGCAAATTCTTCCTCTGGCTAGGCATAGAGGTAAAATAGTATTTGCTTGGTTCATTTCTTTCAGAGAACACCTTGAAAGATAGTAAGTATTAGAGAAAAACAGGATTAGTGTTAGAGATATTCTTTTAAAATAGTTTAAAAGAAAAGAAAGAAGACTGATTCATAGTGTGACTTTGGATAAATTACAAAGCCTGTTCAATTTGCCACATATGGTATTCTCAGAGATGGTGAAAGGATGGACTTTAATATTAAAACTTTAATATTTAAAATAATTTAATATTCATTATAAGAGAAAATTATATGCAAAATGACAGAATCTTACTGATTTAGCCTGACTAGATTCCTTGCATATACATTACTCAGAAAACTTTAATTGAATTGTATATATTACTTTCACTTTTATTATTTAGAATTTAAGACACTTTGCTCAAAAAGGTTATTTTAATAATCTATTTAAATAGGCATTGTATTAATGCTTACATTCCATATAACAATATAAAGAAGAACTGAAAATGTACTCAATGATTTTAAAAGGAAAAAGAGGAAAGAACCAATTTGAATAACTCAAGGCCTTCAAAGTAGTTCTATTGGGTTTCTGAAGTGGTGTTCCTATCTGCATCAGGGTAATTAGGGCTTTCACTTTGTTAGGAATAATCTTTCCCATGTGACTCTGGATAATGTGATTTTGAATTATTTTTGTTTGAATTCTATTTCAAAGAATGAAATTTGAAGATGACCTTTTTGGGTTAGTGGGGAAAAAACAAATATGGTTGTCATAAGGGGGCAGAAATATATTAGCAATAATGCATAGCTCACAAAGAATGGCATACAAGACAGCATCAGGAATATATATCACATAATTCACCTAGGATTGGGGAGATTCTACCATGTTAGAAGAGTAAGAGATTAAGGAAATATTCGTCAATATGCATTTACTGAGCTTCATTTATAAAACAGGTATTGTGGTAAGTTCTCAGGAGAAAAAGACAAAAATGTCTTTGTCAAGATTTATTGACTATTTCTCCATTTTACCTCTTGAGTATCTTCTTACACAGCTACTCTCTAATCCCTCATGCCTACACAACTAGATCATTCCCCTAATTTTGCTTATTAATTGAGGTTCTTCCTTTCTACTCAATGCTCTACACAACTGCCAAAATAATTTTAATAAAATGTAAATCTGAACATTTCATTAGGCTACTCAAAAACTTTTAGTGGCTCCCTATTGCTTCTAGGTTAAAATGCAACTCCTAAACCTGGCAGTTAAATTTAATGGCTTCTAAATCAAATTTCAATGGACTTTTATTGTCCATTATACTTTTTCACACACTATTCATTTCATCCTGACTAAACTACTAACCAACCACTCCATGAACTCAATATTTTCTCTTCTACCTTTTTGGATTCTCTTCAGCTGATCTTCATACCTCAAATTCACTGTCCCTTCACTTTTCTGAATCTTTATCTTCCTCTAAGGCTCAGTTCAGGATAAATCCTCTATGAAATATTGACTGATTTCTTTCTACTTGTTACTGAAAATTTCCTCCTCAAATAACCTTGCAAATTGTATATGCTGGCCTTAGTAAAATAAACCCTTTGTGGAAGAGCTTATTTTTGTTTTTCTACTCATAGATACCAACATAGCTTTTTATACATAGGAGCATACATAATAAAGATTTACTGAAATGAATTGAATTCAAAATTTATAAAGCACTTTCCTCAAAGTAGTTCTGGATGGTGTATAGTACTAGTCATTGTACTTTACAAATGAGGATTTTCCAGGTTTCCACAAATATTTGTTTGAATATAGTATCTTAATTCCAGGACATTGTTTTGTTTATTCTTCTTCCATCATATTTAAATACTGTATATTATATACAAAGAATTCATTCTTACTCACGTTATTCAAAACTCTGAACTAATCATGCAGGCCAACATGGAGCTCTGTGAAAGTAAGTAGGATAATTCAGAAAACAATTGTGAAAGAAAAACAAAGGATAATTTTTAGAAGGTAACAAATTACCTTGGTTTTATATATGAATAGCATATTTTAATATATATCTTAAGTTTATATATGCAAGCTTCTACGTATGTACATGTATGTGTGTGTGAGTGTTTATAGCTATCCTCATCAAAAGCAATCCAATTAACAATAAACACATTGTTGTTTCTAAGTGCTTTTAGAAAATGCAGAGAAATATATACAAACAGGGCAGTATATATAGATGTAATTGTACTGTGTAGTTATACATGTATACATATATATGTTTATCTGTATATTATCTTCTCTTCATACATATACATACATACACCCATATATGTCAACTGCTTGCATCTCTTATAGGTTAGGTATCAAGGAGATTTGGCTATAACTTCAGTTCATATTAATTGTCATATTGCTTTTCACATGCAGTATTTGGATCCAGTACTTGTCCAATGCTCCATTTCTCTTGTCTACTTTTCTTAGTTGTCAGAGCTACAACTAGGGCATGGAAAATGAGATTTTTTTCCCCTAGTGAACCAAGTTCAGAGGCCACCTAGAAACACTTTTCAGTTATTTAGCAACTTAGAAACAACGCTTAGCACCTAGTTACTATGAATAATTAGTTCAACTAGGGAGCTTCAAAATGACAGGCTGGGACTATCTCACTCCTCCCTACCTCACTCTTATCCCTAGCAACTACCACCTACTGAAAATAACTCCATGTACTCTGTTTTCTTTGGATCATGCATTAAAAAATGTAATTGCTATTCTATTTCCTGAAGTATGTTTTTTCCTCCATTTCTTTCTGTTTTCATCTTTCTCTTTCTCTGTCTCCCTAGCACTGTCCTCTGTCTCTGTCTTTCTATATCTGTCTTTTATACAGATATACATGCTAGGATATAAGGTTCATATAGACAGGTGTTCTGTTATTTTAGTCTCTTTTCAGTCATGTTTATTAAATTCTTGTTATATGCGCAAAGAGAGGGAATGAAACAATGTCCACTCTTACCTTAGAATTGTCATCTCCTATTTGATGTTAAATATAGTTTGGAAGGTTTGTGAGGAGAAAAAAAATTCCTATTCCCAACCCCTTTCCAGGACATTGCTAGTTTCTTTATAAAAGCATCCTTAACTCTTGTCTTTGATAATCATAAGGGGCAGGACAGAAGTGGTCATCTGATATAATTCCCCTCATTTGACATATAAGGAATATGAAAACCAGTGAGGTATGATTTGTCACAGCAAAGGTTCAAACCCATGTCCTCTTACTACAAATCCAGTACATCTGCAAGCAATCCATGCCTGGTAGAGTGTCAGGCCTCCATAAAAATAGATCTTTGACTTTAATATTGAGAATCTTGCCTGCCTAGAAATGCATTTTCCATTTATAACATTGTTGCTATGTAACATTGTTGCTTACTGCCTTGGTGTTTCAATGAATGTCATGTTTTCATGAAACCAATTAGAATTCGGGAAGATATGCTTGTATTTGAGTTTTGGAACCCAAATTATTGGTTCTGAAATCTCCACTGGTTAAAGGAAAGAAAGCCTCTTTGTTTACCATTTTGGATCTCTAGATTAAAGTGCTTGTCTTAATGTTATATCTTTAAATGAGAGAAGAGGAATCCTATTAGGACTGAGAAGTTTCTAAAAATCACTGCAGTGTGTCATAACCACCTCCCTTGTTAATCAAAACTATTCAAGTTTTGGGAAAGATCTCTCTCTCTCTTTCTCTCTCTCTCTTTCTCTCTCTCTCTCTCTCTCTCACACACACACACACACAAACACACATGAATGTGAAAAAAATATTCCATTATAATTTAAGAAATGATTATTGCACATTTATTCTTAACTGGCCTATGGTATCACTTCCATTATGTCTCTTGTTATAGTTGACAATCTGACAGCTGTAGAGTTTCAGTGCAGAAGTTTTATCTTTGCTCTTGAATATTGAAACCTAAATTAACTAGCTTCTAGACCTCAGGAACTGCACTGATTTTTGACTGTACTGTAGTACAGTAACAAGAATTTTCTTAAGGCGGTTGAGATATTGTGATTTAAAAATATTTAAAAGTCTCAGGTATTGCTTAACAACTCTTCTACTTTTTGTTACCCATTGTATTTTTCCTATTGGTGAAATGATGATTTTGTATTGCATTTCATATTAAAAATTTGGTTCCAACGACCATGTGTTCCCAGAATAAGGAAGGAAAGATTAAGTAATTCATTGTAGTAGCACAAAGTTCTTTAACTTAATATTCTTTTAACATTAGGTTTCTTAAATTATATATATATATATGTATATATAAATTATATATAAATAAATAAAAACCTAAAAAGTGATACCATATAAGTCCCTGCTGTCATGGTTGTAGTATAGAATTAGCAAGATATTTCTTCTTTCAAAAGTCCCTAAAGCTTTGAACCTTCTTTGGGAACACATATCGGATAGCTTTAGTAGAGTCTTCAAATGGCCCTTTCTGTTCTCAAGAACCACATTAATTTAATCATTGTTTTCCATTTTTTTTTACTGTAGTAATGCTGACTCTAGTAATTTGCATCAGTATCTTCTTTAGCCAGAAAAAAAATGGCAGTCAGAGAACACAGTGGATAGAGCGCCAGCCCTGGAGTCAGGAGGACCTGAAATCAAATGAGGCCTCAGACACTTGGCACATAAGTAGTTGTACAACCTTGGCAAGTTACTTAACCTTCACTGCCTCCAGCCCAGGGCTATCTCCAGTCCTCCTGATCCAAATCTCTCCATTGGACTCACTCAAATCCAATTCACTTGAAACGAAGACTGAGAAAAGGTACCATTTGTTGGGTCCTTGGAAATAAGAAAAGGAGGGAAGTAGGGATAATTGAAGATGTATTCCATCAGTAGCTGTACATTTGGATGGCACTAGAAATAAGCTGGAAGGTAAGGAGGCAATGATGACTGCTCTATTCTAACCCTCTTCCTTAGCAATAGAAGGAGAAGGTATTCTTCCAGAAAATCAAAATGTTATCACCCTATGGGAATGACAGAAAGAATGTATTGGAATAAGAAGGGTTTTGAGGAATGGTCAAGGAAAGAGCCTCAGACAGGGAAGGAGGCATCCAGAATGCACATTACAAAGCCCTTGGAAGAAAAAAAGAGGTAAGGAGGGCTGATGTGTGTAAACTCAGGTCTTTAATATAATTCTAATCTAATCCAATTCACTTCACTTCAACTCCATTCAATGAACATGAAGGTGCTTAACACATTTCAGGATTGTGCTAGGACAGGGAGTATAATGATGTAATGAAAAAATAGATTATACCTTCAATGGAGCTTATATGTTATTATGGGAAAACTATATGTATGAGTAAATAGGTAATACATTCAAGAAAGCACAAAGTAATCTAATGCTGGGGAATTGTAAAAAGTTCTAACAATAAGAGATTCAAGAAAAGACACCTTTTATAGGAAGACTATGTTTGTCCTTCATTTTCTTTTAGGTTTTTGCAAGGCAAATGGGGTTAAGTGGCTTGCCCAAGGCTACACAGCTGGGTAATTATTAAGTGTCTGAGACCAGATTTGAACCCAGGTACTCCTGACTCCAAGGCTGGTGCTTTATCCACTACACCACCTAGCTGCCCTTATAGGAAGACTATGACTCTTGAAGGAAACAGCCTAGGAATTTCAAGAAGTGAAAGAAAGGAAGGAGAGTAAGTCAGAGGAGGCAGAAAATAGCAAACAGACTAATTAGCCTAAAACAGTTTCTGTGGAGGAGGAATGATACAATGTCTAGAAAATTAGGTATGAAGTTATGACTCTGAGCTAAACAGAGGCATTTTTATTTCATTTGTGAGATTAGGATCTATATGATTAAGATTTTGCTAGAAAACTCCATCATTTGGCAAGTACTTCATTTCCCCCATATGTACTCTTTTTTGAAAATTTTGAGG
Organism: Macrotis lagotis; assembly: GCF_037893015.1. NCBI lineage: Eukaryota > Metazoa > Chordata > Mammalia > Peramelemorphia > Peramelidae > Macrotis > Macrotis lagotis. The sequence goes on along the minus strand of NC_133660.1, from coordinate 142,956,134 downwards.
TCTAAAGACTGGAAGTACCTCATACCATGGCTGTAGATTATTTTTTTACTTTCTTTTCCCACTTTTTGCATTTGTTTTTGTGCTCATTGTAAATTCTTTTACTTGCATTTCCCACTTTTGTGCACTTGTTTTCTTTGCATTCATTGCTTTGTATTTGTTACCAATATATTGGTTTATCTTTTGCCATGTTATGCCCAGAAATGGTTGAGAAAAGATTTTTATTGCTGTGTGAATTCAAGTTGAAAGTGATTCAGTTTTTAAAAGTGATGGAAATCGTTCTGCTGAATGTCAGTTTGTTCATCCTCTGATGGAGAAAACAATGAGACTGGCTGTGGGAAGAATCCCTATTGAAAATGCCCTGGCAGAAGAAGGCCATGAGAGCACCAATTATTTATCATTCCTAAAATTCATGCATGCATCTATTCATACATACAAAAAACATTTATGATGTCTGTTTTGTGCAAGGCATTGTACTAGGTAGTAAGAGAAATGAAAAGATGCACTGGATATTTTCCATGGTGTGAAAGAGTCTATAATATAGTCTATGAACTATTAAGTTAATGAACTTTGGATGTAATGGATATTGCAATAAGTACAATATTATTTGATAATAAGAATATGGATGAGAATAGTAATTCTAATAAAATAAACCAGTTAAGCTGAAAACATACACACACACACACACACACACAAAACAAGCATATTTTTCTAGTTTCTGAAGAGAGGTACATAGACATTCTGAATTTGCATTCTTAAACTTATCTTCCCTAAAGAAAAGTAATATTTTGCCAATTTGATAGACCCAAATTGTATAATTCCAGACAAACCTGAAAATTTGGGAATTAGAGTGGCTTTCAGCCAATTATACTCCTTCCTTCCCCATGCCTGTTCTATAACTATATTTAGATACAATGAAGGAATAGAATACAGTGATAAATATGTACTATTAAAGGGATAGACACTACGGGACAGAAAGACGTATGGTGAAATGAATGAGGAAGGAGATGGTGACAAAAGAAATAAATGACATATGTAGCTTAGACACCTGAGTAGGAATGGTTTAGATGAAGATGAAAGACAGGAAAATTAAAACTCGAAAAGAAAGATCAGTAGAAAATGATATAGACTTTCTAGACAGGGTTTAAAAAGAATCCTAAGATAAGAAAAGGCTGTAAGAAGAGGGAATCATTAATCACGGGTATTTCAATTAGCTAATATTGACTGGGATAGCAATTATGGAATTGATAAGAAAGGGTGTTTTTTTCTTGAAGGTAGTACAAAACTGTTTCCTGACATATTCTATGGAGTATCCACAAGGAGCCTGGGCTCCTATACACTTAATCCTAATGTCGTTGGGAAATGAGACAAGGATGATAAATAAGATAGAAGTTGAGAGTCATCTAAACTTTAGTGATCACAATGTCATCAGAACTTCAAATGTCCTTGAGGTTATATGGGAAAGGTAACAGATTAAAAGTACTGGACTTTAGTAAATAGAGATCTAAAAAAGATGGGGAATGAGCTTTAAATTTTTAATTAAAGTCATTTTCATTTTCAGCAAAATTATTATTTTTTAAAAAAAAATCAGTTTAACAACAAAAATATAGTCTAGCATAAACTAATACAGACTCTATCCCAGAAAGAATAGTTATTTTTGAAATCATTTTTCAAGTCTTTGGGAAAATATACTATCTAGACAATTCCTGCCTGGGAAACTAGCCTAACAGAGAATATAATTCTAATCTTACCTTCTGCTGTCTGTCATGGGGTTATAGTTACCAAGAAGCTCTTTGTTTATTGCCTGCAAGCAACATTATGCAATATCTGAGATCTGTTTATGCTGTAAAGAACAGGACACAATTTTTAAAAATAGAGATTAATGATAATTGCTGTTTTATATTTTTCCATCAGCTAAATACTTTAAAATCTTTAATTAATTTTGTAAGCTGAAAAACATTAAAATGAAAAGATTAGACTTTGTCACATAAATTTCCCAACCTCCACTTTATAGGAAAGAAAGAACTTGTTCTCTGAAATCATTGGAGAAATGGAACATAGAAATAATACCCCCCCAAACCCCCCCCCCCACAAAAACCCCCACAGCCTTCTTTAAAATAAGAAGTATATAAAAGAAATTATACCTGGGCACTGAAGAAAAACAAGAGAATATTTTTCATTTTTAAGTTGTTATTTAATGACTAAAACATTCAAGACCTTGTAATGCTTCTAAGTGGTATCTAGGTAGCACAGTAGATAAAGTATGGTACTTGTAGTATAAATAGACCTGAGTTCAAATTCTACCTCAAGGACATATTGATTATTTAATAGTTATGTGTTCCTGGACAAGTAGCTAAATATCTGCAAATAGAGATAATAAAAGCACCTACCTGCTAATGTTGTGGTAAGGACAAAATGCAACATTTGTAAACTGCTTTTCAGACTTTAAAATATATAAAATGTAAATTGTTCTTAGCTTTTATTATTTGAATTACCATATAATTTTCCATTTAGGATTTTAAAATTCAAATACCCTGCTCATGCCTATTATATTCTATACAAATAATAATCAATATTTATATAGTACTTTATATGTAGCACAAGACTTTCAGTACATTATTTCTTTTGAGTCTCATAATCCTTTGAGATAGATATGTCATTTATTGCTATACCTGTTTTACCAATAAGGAAATTAAGTGTCAGAGAAGTTAAATGACTTAAACATGACTAAATAATATTAAATAAAAGCTATTAAATGTGAGAGGCAAAATTTGGATCAAGGTACTCTGATTCAGGCAGGACTCTATCTACTAAGTAACACTGTAGTGAATATGTTGTCAACTTTGAGCATGTAATGAAAAATTAATTTTAATGAAGTATTTGTGGTTTCTTTGTTATTGACATGTTGTACAAAGGTGCATTTTTTTTTTTATTTTTAAGGGTTTTTTGTTTTTGAAAGGCAATGGGGTTAAGTGGCTTGCCCAAGACCACACAGCTAGGTAATTCTTAAGTTAAGTGTCTGGGGCCATATTTAAACTCAGGTACTACTGACTCCAGGACTGGTACTCTATCCACTGCGCCACTTAGCAACCCCAGAATAGTGTAATTTTTTAAAATTGAACTCTATATCAGTAGTAGCACCTGCACCATTATCTTCCTTTTATAGAAAACAAATTTATGCCAAGGAAGTATTGAGAGATTTGCATTAGATTCTATAACTTCTAAGGAGTGTATTTGGAATTAAATTCAGGTAATAATATCCAATTCATTGGTCATTAGTATTTGATGTCAGTTTCTCTTTTAAGGCTTTGTGTATATATGTTTTTGTACAAAGACATCACAATTTGAAATTTTCTTAACATTTCTTTTGGACATCTTTTTTGATTAAGTATTTTATTTTCCCTAGTTATTATATAAAAACAATGTTAACATTCATTTTTAACGCTTTGAGTTCCAAATTTTCTCCCTTTCTCCTTCCCCAAATTTCCCATTGAGAAAGTGAGCAATTTAATGTAGGTCATAGATTTATAATGAAAAATTTTCCAAAATAGTTATGTTATGAAAGAAAAAGTGTACCCCCAAAACATCTCATGATAAAAAGGAATGTTTTTTTTTAAAAATACGTTCCAATCTGTATTCAGAATCATCAGTTCTTTCTCTGGTTGGATAACATATTTCATCATAAATCCTTCAGATTTGTCTTGAATCTTTATATTTCTGAAAATGGTAAGTCATTCACAACTGATTATTTTATAATATTGCTGTTTCTTTTAATATATAACGTTTCACTTTTCATCAACTCATTTAAAACTTTACAAGTTTTTCTGATAGCCTAGTCATCATTTCTTATAGCAGAATAGTACTTCATCATAATTACCTACCAAAATTTCTTCTGTCATTCTGTAATTGAAACTCCCTTTAATTTCCAATTCTTTTCCATGAGGAAAAGGTACCATAAATACTTTTATAAATATATAGATATTTTTCTTTCTTTTGTTTTTTTAAATCTCTTTTGGGATACATGTCTAGGAGAGGTATTGCTAAGTCAATGTAAATATATGGTTTTACAACCCTTTGGATATAGTTCCAAATTGCTCAAAAGTATGGTTGAATCAATTCACAATTCCATCAACAATGCATTAATGAAGGGTGTGGAACCTTTTTCCTACCATGGGCTATATGAGTATTTAAAACATCATTCACAAGCCATACAAAATTATCATTTTAAAAATTAGTCTGCCATATTTTGTCAAAGATTAAGTTAACTCACCAGTTAACTTATGTGACACCTGAAACTATTTCTCTTTGGTGAGGTATATAATGTTAGCTGGTATTGATGATGTTAATAGAAACTGCTTTTCTTTCTTTTTTTTTCTTTCTCTTTGTAAAATTTATTTTCATCCACTTGTACATGTATATTTCCAAGTTACAAAGTTTCCCTCCCCTTTCCCTTCCCACCCCTTTCCCTTCCCACCCCATTCCCCTCAGTTGGGAATGGTCAGTTGAGCATTTTACATACATATTTTGTTGAACATATTTACAAATTAGTAGTTTTTGGCATGAGGAATTAGGATTAAGGAAAAGAGATGAAGAAGAGATAATTTTTATGAAGTGTTCATCAGCTTCAGTAGGGGTGTTTTTTTTTGTTTGTTCTGTGTATTTCGCTTTGTTTTGTTTTGTTTTTCTTCTACTGGTTGGGGATAATATAGTCCATAATTTGTCAAATATGGTTGTCCTAGCAATCTCTACTGCCAAAATGGCATCAAGGTTGTTCATCTCATAATATTGATGTGTAAATTGTTCTCTTGGCTCTACTCCCTTTGCTCTGCATTAAATCCCATAAGTCATTTTACTCTTCTCTGGAGTCTGATCATTTATGGTTTATTATAGAACAGTAATATTACATAGTATTCATGTATCATAACTTGTTTAACCATTACCCAGTTGATGGGCATCCCCTCAATTTCCAATTCTTTGCCACTACAAAAAGGGCTGCTATGAATAGTTTGGAACATGTAGGACTTTTTCCATTTTCTACAATTTCTTCTAGATATAGTCCAAGAATTGGAATTGCTGGGTCAAAAGGTGAACAGTTTTATTGCTCTTTGGGCATATTTCCATATTGCTCTCCAGAAAGGTTGGGACCTATTTACAACTCAAACAGCAATGTATAAATGTCCCAGTTCACCCACAACTTCTCCAACATTGATCATCTTCCCTTTTTCTGTATAATAGGTTTCAGATGATACCTCATAGTGCTTTAATTTGCATTTCTCCAATTAATAGTGATTTGAAGCATTGTTTCATATGCTTATAGATAGCTTTATTTTCTTCATTTGAAAATTGTCTGTTTATATCCTTTGACCATTTATCAATTGGGGAACAACTTGTGACCTTATAAAATTGAAGCAAATTTCTATATATTGTAGAAATGAGACCTTTATCAGAAATCCTAGTTGTGAAGAAGGTTTCCCAGCTTTTCACTTTTCTTCTAATTTTGGCAGCATTGATATTATTGGTGCAAAATCTTTCTAATTTAATATAGTCAAAATCATTCATTTTGCAGTTCATAATGCGCTCTAATTCTTATTTGGTCATAAATTTATCCCTTTTCCATAGATCAGATAGATAGATTTTTTTGCTCTATTAATTTATCTATAGTATTGCTTTTTATGTCTAAATCCTGTACCAATTTTGACCATATTTTGGTATAGGGTATGAGATGTGTAACTATGCCTAGTTTTTGCCATACAGTTTTCCAATTCCCAACAATTTTTGTCAAATAGTGAGTTCTTATCTCAGAGGCTGATGTCTTTAGGTCTGTCACAAAATAGATTTTTTTTTCTTTTTAAATTGATTTCTTATTCTCATTTTGTACAAACATTTTTTTACATTAATAAAATATTCTTGCTTACAAGTAAACAAAATACCCCTCCTCCCCCATGAATATAGATAGACTTGTTTGGGCGAAAAAAGTAAAGGGGAGAGAAAAAAATTAAAATTAAAAAAAATAATAGTAATAATTGTAGGTATGGCCAGGTGGCTCAATAAATGAAGCGTAAACCCAACAATCACCCAGCCATGTGACATGCAAGCCACCCGATCCCCACTGCCCTGCAAAAACCAAAAAGAAGAAAAAAAAGACCCCAAATAAAATAAAATAGTAATAACAGTAGGGGTGGCTAGGTGGCAGACAGAGCATTGGCCCTTGAGCCAGGAGCACCTGGGTCCAAATCTGGCCCCAGACACCCAAAGATCACCCTGCTATGTGGCCCCAGGCAGGCCATCCAGCCCCACTTGCCCTGCACCCTCCCCCAAATAATAATAACAAAAAATGCGCTTGAGTCTTTGTTCCAACACCAACAACTCTGTCATGGGTGGATCTCATTCTTTATGATAAGTCCATCAAAAAAGTTACTTCCATATTTTTCCACCATTGCCATTGCTGATTGCAACTCCCTCCTTCCTTATTTCTCCACTACCATGTACTATATTTTCTCTCTCCTTTCACTCCAACTCTGCTGTAGGGTCGTTGACTGGCTCAGCAGACAGATCCCTGGTCCTGGGCCCAAGAAGCCCTGAGCCCCCATACCACCCCTTAGGTCCAGAATCCACCTGGCTCTATGGTCCTGGGCAGACCTTCCAATCCCAGCCTCTTGCAAGAAGTAAGAAAGAAAATGTGTTATATCTGACCACTCTCCCACCATGGTCCATCCTCTCCTCCTTTATTCACATACCCACCCCTTCTCCCTGCTCCCCCCTTCTTCTTACTCCATATGTCTATACCCATTGAGTATATATGCTATTTCCTCTCCTAGCCATCTCTGATGAGAGCATAGGTTCCCTCATTCCCCCTTGCCTCTCCCCTTCCATATCATTGCAATAGCTCATAGTAATAAAAAAATCTTATGTGAAATATCTTGAACTATTCCCCCTCTCCTTTTTCTTTCTCCCATTCCATTTCCCTTTTTTCTATTGACTCCATTTTTACACCATATTTTATCTTCAAATTCAGCTTTCTCCTGTGCTTCAACTATAAAAGCTCTCTCTACCTGCTCTATTAACTGAGAAGTTTCATATGAGTATTATCAGTGTCATTTTTGTATGCAGTAATACATGCAGTTCATCCTCATTAAGTCCCTCATATTTCCCACCTCTCCTCCAATCTCCATGCTTCACCTGAGTCCTGTATCTGAAGATCAAACCTTCTGTTCAGTTCTGGCCATTCCAAAAGGAACATTTGAAATTCCCCTGGTTCATTGAAAGTCCATCTTTTTCCCTAGAAGAGGACATTCAGCCTTGCTGGGTAGTTCATTCTTGGCTGCATTCTAAGCTCTTTTGCCTTCTGGTATATTGTATTCCAAGCCCTAAGAGCTTCCAATGTAGTTGCTGCTAAGTCCTGTGTGATTTTGACTGTAGCTCCACGATATTTGAACTGTGTCTTTCTGGATGCTTGTAATATTTTCTCTTTGACTTGGGAGTTCTGGAACTTGGCTATAATATTCCTAGGGGTTGGTTTTTTGGGATCTTTTTCTCGGGGGATCTGTGGATTCTCTCCATTTCTATTTTGCCCTCTGCTTCTAGAATATCAGGGCAATTTTCCTGTAGTAATTCTTTGAAAATGATGTCAAGGCTCTTTTCCTGATCATGACTTTCAGGTATTCCAATAATTTTTAAATTATCTTTCCTAAGTCTGTTTTCCATATCAGTTGTTTTTTCAATGAGATATTTCACATTTTCTTCTAATTTTTCATTTTTTGGTTTTGAAGTATTGATTCCTAGTTTCTGGTAAATTCATCAATCTCCCTGAATTCTATTCTTTGTCTGAAGGATTTGTTCTCCTCAGAGAGTTTTCTTATCTCTTTTTCCATCTGGCCAATTTTGCTTTTTAAAGCATTCTTCTCCTCAATAACTTTTTGAACTGTTTTATCCATTTGATCTAACTGTTTTTTAGCATGCTATTTTCTTCAGCATTTTTTTGTATTTCCTTGACTAAGCTGCTGACTTCATTTTCATGTTTTTCCTGCATCTCTCTCCTTTCTTTTCCCAGTTTTTCTTCCAACTCCCTCATTTGATTTTCAAAGTCTTTTTCGAGCTCTGTCATAGCCTGAGCCCAATTTCTGTTTTTCTTGGAGTCTTTAGATGCAGGAGCTTGTGCTTCCTCATCTTCAGACTGAGTATTTTGATCCTTCTTGGGCTCATTTGCAAAATATTTCTCAGTAGTCTTCCTTTTGTTTCTCTGCTTGGTCATTTTCCCAGCCTGGGCCTGGTTTTGGGGTGCTTCCTGAGCTTTTGGGGCACTCACACAAGGGTCTCAGTGTGTGAGGCTCTGTCCTCCCTGTCTGTCACCATAAGTACCTCCCTCTGCCACGGGGCTGAGGTGGAGGGGCCCTGCTGTTCTATGGGGGGGCCTAGACTGCGATCAGGATCTGAGTGTGGTCAGAGCCCCAGAGTCCTGTTCCAGGGGCAGAGGACCAAGCTAGCAGTTTCTCTTCACTCCCCTCCCTCAGCTCAATGGGCTCATGCCCTGGAGGCTCCTGCTACAGGCTCTTCCTGCTTCTGTTTCTGGCTCTGGGCTGCAGAAAGACCAAGCTGCCCCCTGTGTGCCCTGAGGGCTGGGCTCCACATGCTCACTCTGAGCTGAGGCTCCCAGCGCCTGGGGCTGCCTCCAGGAGGCTGAAGTTCTTTGGCTCTGGTGCCACCCCTCTGGCAGGCCGCCTCTCTGATCCGGGGAGCAGAGCCTTTGTGCTCTTTTCCAGGTTACCTTGAGTAGGAGAACTGCCTCACTGGGTCCCTTTGTGCGTTCTTTCTCTTCGAAAGTTTAGTTAGAGTCCTTAGCTGGTGCGTTTTATCAGAGAGCTCCTAAGACTCCTCCCTTCTTGTCCTCATCTTGGCTCTGCCCCCACAAAATAGATTTCTGTAGGCATTTAACTGCAGTTTGTTTTGAATCTATCCTAATCCACTGATCCATTACTCTCTTTCTTAACCAGTACCAGGCAGTTTTGATGACTGCTGCTTTATAGTATAGTTTTTGATCTGGTAGAGCTAGGCAACCTTCCTTTATTTTTTTTTTTAGTTCCTTTGCTATTCTTGCCCTTTTATTATTCCAGATGAATTTTGTTACTATTTTTTCTATCTCAGTAAAGTATTTATTTGGTAGTTTGATTGGTATGGCATTGAATAAGTAATTAATTTGGGTAGAATTTTCATTTTTATTATATTAGCTCTACCTAATCATGAGCATTTGATATTTTTCCAATTATTTAGAACTGACTTTATTTGGGTGGGGAGAGCTTTATAATTGTGTTCATGCTATTTATGGGTTTGTCTTGGAGGTAGATTGCCAAGTATTTAATGTTATTTACAGTTATTTTAAATGGAATTTCTCTTTCTATATCTTGTTCTTGGACTTTGTTGTTCATATATAGAAATGCTGATGATTTCTATGGGTTTTTTATGTCATGCTTCTTTGATGAATTTGTTAATTGTTTCAAGGAGTTTTTTAGATGATTGTCTTGGATTCTCTAGGTATACCATCATATCATCTGCAAAGAGTGAAAGTTTAGTTTACTCATTGCCTAATTCTGATTCCTTCAATTTCTTTTTCTTCTCTTATTGCTACTTCTAGCTTTCTAATATTATATTGAATGGTGATAGTGGGCATCCTTGTTTCACTCCGGAATTTATTGGAAATGCTCTGAGTATATTCCCATTAAATATAATATTTTTTGTTGGTTTTAGATAGATACTATTTTATTTTAAGGAAAACACCATTTATTTCTATACTTTTTAGTGTTTTTATTAGGAATGAATGTTGTATTTTATCAAAGGCTTTTTCAGCATCTATTGAGATACATGGTTTCTGTTGGTTTTACTGTTGATATGTTTAATTACCTTGAATGTTTTCCTAATGTTGAACCAACCCTGCCTGCCTGGTATAAAGTCAAGCTGAACATGGTGTATTATCCTAGTAATAATTTGCTGTAGTCTCCTTGCTAAAATTTTATTTAAGATTTTTGCATCAATATTCATTAGGGAGATTGGTTTATAATTTTCTTTGCTTCAGTTCTTCCTGGTTGAGGTATCAGCATCATGTTGGTGTCAAAAAAAAGGAGTTTGGCAGAACTACTTCCTTTCCTATTTTTTAAATAGTTTTTGTATAATAGGAATGGTTCCTTAAATGTTTGGTAGAATTCTTGAACATCTGTCTGGACCTGGA